>NW_006800489.1:250229-278575 GCF_000485575.1 Poecilia formosa | reverse complement strand
CAAACTGAGACTGGAATAACATAACCCAAACTGACACTGGAATAACATGTAATTACAAGAATTGGATTAAGGCCTGCAGCCGACCTCATGTCCAAGTGTGATTGACACACAGCTTTCACACTCACACCCAATGAGACTTTGTGCCCCTCCTCCTCTGGCTGCGAAAGACTTGAGCTTTAACGTTGATTTCTCCATTGTTTCCCGCAAATAACCTTACAGAACTGATGTAGAACTTGCTGGAGAATATTTCTGCCTGTCGTCTTTGCATCAGTTTTGGCTGATAAGGTAAAAATCACTCAGATGTCTCGGGTAACGCATTGAGTTTCACTATTGTAACACTTGTTTGTCGGAGGTTTGCTCTATTTCCACATGAGGGCAGGGTTGGTGTAATATCAATTACAAATCCAGCCCACAGTTTAGTTTGAAAATTCTATATCATTGGATGTCATGATCTATGGTCTCAGATAGTTTTAGCAAGGCTTAGAGCTGCAGTGTGAATAAACAGTGCAGCGGTCTTTGTATGATTCTGCACGTGGGTTAAATGACTTCTCAACGTGAACCCTGATCTCTCTCTGACTATTTCTGGATGTGGTGTTTAGACAAGGTTTTTTGCCCTGATATTTACGGAGTTCTTCAGAGCACTTAAAAAATAAAAAGCCTCACTTTCTCTTCGAGTGACCAGCAAATTACTCATGTAATTATTGTGGACGGCTGCCATGTGGCATTGCTCTCTCTTTCTTTTTCTTCTTTAAGTCAACCTTCCTTGGCTTACACCATTTGGTTTCATTCAAACAGATATGCTGTTTGGCTAGTTATAAGTCTGACTAAAACAATCCTCAGACAAGCATGGCTGTGCTGTGCTGTGACCTTTTCACTAGGCACACAGGTCACATGCTGCTCTACTGATAATCCTATGCTAACACTCTCAACCTCATACAGATGTTTTCTTCCACTGTGTGGTATTTCTTGGTGTAATTGAAGTTTTACACCTCCACAATCGATTTCAGCCTTACAAGTGAAGGAGAAAACACTGTTGTATAAGTGATATTTCACAGTAATCAAACATGAAATGGGATAAGGAAGATGTGCAACAAAGGTCCTGCAGTCGGCAATCAAATGCCTGGATTGGCAGCATTCACTTTATGGGAGCAGTGAATTAACCATGGGAACCACAGGATGAGCATTTTTCAATTAGGTAGAATGGCTTATTTCACAAAACAATAGGCAGAGCTGGGGAAGTATGCTTTATTGTCAATGTAAAGGATTCAATGCATTTTAAAGTGTACAAACACACATACACACACATTACTGGGACACCCAGGCCCAAATACCAAAGGTTATTTCTTTTCATTGGAAAGAATGTGGTACTTTGTTTGCCAATTCAAAAACTTGCTCCTTCTGTCTCAGTTGTTGACCCCTTGGGAATGACCCTTCACCCACCTTGCCTGCTGGAGGAGGTCAGAAGGTCAAAAGTGTCCGATGGCAGAAACAGTGCATGGAAGCTTTCACTCTGTCAGGCTCTCTCAGGGCTTGCCACCATGTGTGAGCGTGTGTGCGTGAACATCTGGGTGTAGTGTGACGTACTTTGAGGTCCCCTGGACTTGAAAAAGTGGAACAACAGGTCAGTTACCACTTACCACCACTGAGATGATTACAGCAAGGTTCTGAAGCTGTTTGTTTGTGCTGTGAATGTTGTAAAACTGAATGCACATTTCAACGGCCTCCTGAAAAAAAACCACAAACCACACTGAGTTTCTCAGTAATCCTTCAGTGAGCGCAGCACATTACTGCTCACAAAGGGCAAAGAACATAAGTTTCTGTAACCACACATCTTGACCAGTGCAGACAGGTGTGGCTTCCAGGCTTCACTAACATCACAGACAGGAGACAGAAATGCAGGTGTGCACTTCCTTGTTGATGGACTACAGAAGACCACCCGTACTGTGGCTCACTTTCTTTCTGTAAAGTAATCTTAGATGTGAAGAGGGGTCTTTGGTAGCATTTTTTAATGTTCAGAAACTCCTAAAACACCTGTGCAGTGTTTTAGGTTACTTTTCACAACAGGTTTTTATTTCCTAAAGCTTATTTTACAGTACTGTAGAAACATTGAGTTTGTGCAAGAGATCAGTTAAAGCTGAGGTGGCTCAGCCTCCAACAACAGGCATGCAAAAGCAGAAGAGCTGTACTGTTTCTGTCTTTCCTGAGAAGCTAAGAATAGACAGATCATTTGAATCAATTTTCTGTTGAAACGCTAAGTTGAGCAATCGTTTCCTGCCGAGTATACTTGAGCTAAAGCTTTATGAAAAAACTCCAAGCAAACTTCTGGCCCCTTTGACAAACAGAAGCAGCTTGGCAGAACATAATAAGACAATGTCTTATTGTGAAATGCAAACCAGTTGTATTTGTTCAGTCGTCTGCGTTTGACTGGCTTCCCACACTTTTTGAATGAAACCTTCCTGAACCTGAACGGGAAAATACTAACCTTGCACTGAAACATGCATCGCTGAAAATCAGTCGACTTTTGTCATCTGAAGGGAGAGTTCATGACACAAGCTTGCATTTTCATTGCCAGATCAAAATAACAATAAGCATAGGAATGTTCCCACAGATCAGCTTGTATCATTTCCATTTTAACCGTGTCAGGAGGTCATTTGATGTTGACTTATTTCAGAACGCATCTTTTCAGAATGCATGCAAAGAGGAAGAAGAAAATAAAAGTGAACTTTGTCCTTAATTCTTATGAAGGTTGCATATGAAATGAGTTGTACTGCACAGAGCTTGGAAAAACAACAACAACAAAAAAACATAGATGAAAGGTGGAAAGAGATGGCCTCCGGAGGGCTAAAACCTTCACCATTCCCCTGACAGACTAACCTGAAAACTAAAAAAGCCGATTACTCACACCCTCCTACAACGACAGACATCACGGCTCTCACTTCCTGTGTGGAAAGCAATTTTTCTTTTTTTGAATGTGTGTGGGGTTCCAATCAAGTGTGAGCTGAAGAAGTGGCAGTTATACCAGATGTTGGTGGTGCAAGAAAAAGCTGTTAATATACGATACTAAAAATATAGAGGAATTTGTTGCATTTCTAATTTAGCAGAGCGAACAGATAAAGAAGAAATCAGAGAGCTGCTGGACCCTAGACAGGTAAGAAAAAGAATGATGCAGCTTGTTGTTTTATGGTTAGACTGTAAGATCATTTTTGAGTTTAAACATACTTGCTTACTTTAATTACATGCAACGATTTGAGTGTGTAAACTCTTGTATGCTTTAAATGTAAATAAAAAAGTGTTTTAAGTGATCTAGGAAGATCACTACTGCTCATCTAAACTCAGATTTTTCATTTAAAAAAAGACTCTTTAGAAATAAGCTCTAGTGTGAATACCTTGATGCAGTTAAATGTGCTTTGCTTTTAGGTGATTGTGATGGCGAATTTCTTAAGATATTGCAGCATCAACTATTTGTTGATATGTTGCATCTTCTGGATTTTCTGGCCAGCAGGTACAACTTCCTTATGAATAGATCACGAAAGACGATTATATGTGCAACGCTGTTTAAAACTTTTAAACCATTATTATTTGTTTCATGTTGCATTAACAAGAAGCCTGACTTTCTTGTAATTCTGTAAATTGGTCTTTTAGTCGATAGTTTTCAGATGTCCATCAAGTTTTTCTTTAGACTCTAGTTTATTTTGAGAACCGAAGAGATTCATCGTCCCTCGGTTGTTTGACTCTATGTCAACATAAGTTTAGCTCTTTAAGAGTGAAGTTGTTGGTGCCAAACCTTTGTTTAATGGTTTCAGATGTGTTTCGTTTGATCTGTTGGCTTTGGTTAAGAGATAAACAACACATTTTGACATGAAGGCAGATTGGCCGGTAACAAAATGGCTGAGGGATCCAATTGAAAATCTGTTTCCTGTTAAAATTGATAGAAACTGGCAAAGTGCTGGATCATCCCTTGACGTTAGGAGCTGTATTATGCCGCGATCAGTTATACTTAAGAGTATAACTACTTAAACGATAACCTAAAATTAAAAAAAAAAAAGCACAAATAAAATGTTTTCTAAACACATCTAAAGCAAATACTAATCAAGATGACTTTAAATGGTTGAAAGAGAGTCAGGCTCCTTGGAAACTAAATATTTAAATGGCTGCTTTTTGTGTAAAACGTTTGATCATAATATCTTTGGTTTTACTTATCTAATAGTTGTTTTGTTTGAACCGATTTGTTTTAGTTTTACTTTTGCTTCTTTTTCCTACTTCTGTGATTGACTATCGTTTCCATATTTTTGTTCTTTTGCGGTTTTGGTTTCTCCTGCCTTCTTCGCACATCATTCTCCTCTTGTGATTTAAGTTCTGTCAGGAAATGTCTGTTTCATTTTTCATTCATCAAGAAGTAGGTGATACGTTGACACGCTGTTTTGTTGTCTGACATGATGGGGAAGTAAAAGAAAGTCAACCAAGATATCAGGAAGACAAATGAGGAGTTTGAAAAGTCTGGTTAATCTTTGAGGAAAACTTTCCAGATTCTTGAATGTGCCGTGTTCATGTTTTCAGACATGATGGGAATGCCCAACTTCATACCCCTCATCAAGGAGGCTCTGTGTCCCAGAGATGAACATGTCATGACAGAGTCATTATCCAGAAAAATGGACAAAGAGATATGTCATTATAAGAGATATGTCCTCCGGTCAGATGTAATAATAATAATAATAATAATAATAATAATAATAATAATAATCGATTTAATTTGTACTGCACTTTTCATTAGAAAAAATCTCAAAGTGCTACACAGTGCAACTAAAATCATAAAATCAACATCATAAAAATCATGTGGAGGCAGAATAGACTTGCTTAAATAAAAAAGTCTTTAAGCCTCTTTTGAAGTGAACCAGTGGTTGCGGAGCTCTCAAATAATCCGGGAGAGAGTTCCAGAGACGGGGGGCAGCCACAGCGAATGCCCGATCTCCCATGGTCCTTAATCTGGAGCGAGGAAGGTGTTGTGATATTGTGCAGGAGAAACTGGCACACTTCATGAAATAGATGGTATCATGAAGAAAGAACAATATGTGGAAATACTGAAGTAAGATCTACAGACACCAGCTAAGAAACTAAAGCTGAAGTGTAAGTGGCTCTTCCTAATGGACAATAACCAGGAGTAGAAGGCCAAAGTGGTTACAGAGTGATTTAAGGACAAAAGTGTTAATGTTTTGATTGAACTATCACAAATCCCTGGTCTCAAGCATATCAAGAACGAACATGCATCACATGAATTCCCAGGAATCTCATGTGATGCATGTTCATTCTTGATCAGTCGCAGTCTCTGCATGTCCAACCTGGTTATAAGGAGCAAACTAATGTCTGCACTGATGAACCAATGTTTGAGTTATTATTAATCAAAGGCAGCTCCAAACACATTCATTTTTAGGCTTCATTTACAGGAACTCATTGTTTCACAATTTTCTAGTTATAGTTAACTGCTACGCTATACTATAGATTAAACCATACTGCAGATACTTGAGCTTTACTGACACTCATGTATTTTTGTGCAATGTATTGTGTGTTGAAGAAGTGCTGACTGATAAAACAGTAAATTTTGAATCTTGAGATGGTTGTAGAGGGATAGCCAACATATATGACCCAAGTCATGCAGCTGGCAGTGCTAACTAGAAAATGTATGTAAATTTAGGATATTTAAGACATTCATAAATAAATATTTCACATATTCTTTCTCTCAAATATTTTTGTTAATTCTGACTGTCTTTAAACAACAGACGTTTGGTCTGACTTGAGAATGAGAAAAAAGGTGTCTGTATCTTGCACATAAACATTTAGTTACATTTAGAAAAGCCCATTGAAGTCCATTTTTAATTAAAAATTAAACTTTTAAATTTTTTTCACCCTGATGTTACTCTGATTGTCCTTATTGTTATTAACTGTGGTATGTTAACTATGGTTATGGTCAACCCTACGTAGTCTGAGTGATAATCTTTTTATACGTTTTCATCACTGTTTGTGGTTTGTTTGTTCAACACGGCTTCTCGTTTGTTTTTACATTTGTTTTCCTTTTTCAGTATCATTATTAATTCTGACTCAGTGCTCAGTGCTCGTCTAATGACGTCCTTTTCTTTCCTCTTCTTTCGCACAGAAGCAAAAACAGTCACACAGGCGGCAGGCAGCAGAGTGATCCTGAACTGCACTTACTCAGACAAAAATATAACCATGGCAAGTTGGAGTTTTAATGGAAAGCATCTTATCTCCTTCAGTAGTACAAGAAATAAAACTAAGTTCAATGAAAGTGACCGCCTTAATGTAGATATGTCTGAATTAGAAAGTAAGCGATATGCACTCATCATAAAAGACGCCCAGAAGTCACATGAAGGAAACTACACTTGCAAGATAACTACAAATTCAGGACTTTTTGATGAGATCCAGGAGCTTATAATTACAGGTCAGTAAAATCTGTTTTAATCAACCATTACAATCAGGAACAGGAAAGAACAGGGATTAAAGTGCATAACTAATTAAAGTTGTTAAACAGTTAAACTATTTTTAAGGGTGTTTTTTTTTCATTCTGGTATTTGGTTCTTTCCTCACCAAAACCTTACGGGAGATTTTTTTTTTTTTTCAATATGGATGATAAGTGTAACACTGTCTCACCAAAGCATAATTAGAAATGTTTTAGTTTTTTTTAAGAAACCACAGGGCGTGAATACAACTTCTAAAAATATTTAAGAAAAAACAAACAAACAAAAAAAAAATACATCCCACACAAACACGCAACAAACATTTTATAATTACACAAGAACCAGAAGGAAACTAAACTGAATTGCTGCCTCCCCCCCCTCTGTTTTTCATTCACAGAAGAAAAAAGAAGCACCAACATACTGAATATTATCGTCATAGCTGCTGTCCCTTCTGTATGTTTCCTAATATTAATATGTGCTTTGGTCATTCTGAAACAAAGAAAAAAGTAAGTGCTTACTATTGGAGTTTTGATCATGACAACAATGTCTTCCTGGATCGAAACTGAATTTCTATCTCTTTCACAGGAACAGATCTCCTTCAGAAATACGGGTAAATATAACCTTACAACTTATTAGTCATGTTTTACTCACTTTTAGGAACCAAAGTGTCCGGCACATTGTTTGCTCAATACTTCAGGAGAAACGGTGATTAAAGGAAGATGGTGTCACTTTGTACAATTCTTGTGCAACCTCCAAATAATTTATTTGTAAGTTTGCAAAAGGAAAACAATACTTGTATTATAAAAGGATAATATATGTTTTCCAGTCAATAAGCAAATCTTTACTTTGAGAAAAAGAGGGAAATATGAAGCTGAGAATACATTACAATTTAAGGTGGGACATGGATTTCATAGCAGATAGTGAGAGATTTTACGAGCAGATTTTTTTCGTTCTTAATCATTTTAGGTCATCAAACCAGTCCCATCAGACAAGGTTAACTGGAGTAAATGCAAAATGTAGATTTCAAATGATGATTTTATCTATAAGTGCAAAGATGCGCTCCTCGCCAACCTGGCCTTGTTAAAATACTACGGCCCTTCTTGTTAAATTATGAAGTTACTATTGAGCATATTTCGCTTTCCACACCCATACCTACAGCCAGAGCTGCAGAATCAAGAAGTCCTTTGTCTGACAAAAGGAAGTAGGCTAAAAGATTTTAAATAGATTTTAAAGATTTTAAATAGCATGGCATCCTGCCCCATCAAAAGAGTTTTAAGAACAGATGAGAAGCAAACAAAGTCTTTGACGTTAATTAATCTGCATTGGGTTTGTGTTAGCATGGAACCTTTGAACCTTCTTAGGAATGGGGAGTCTGCAATAATTACTTAAACACCGACTCATTCTGGAGATTAAGCAAGCATCTATAACGCTGCTGGCCTCCCTGGCAAGCTAAAACCACTGTTGGCAAGAAAAGTTCAAAGAGTGCAAAGATTCATCTCAGATTAGCCTGAAAGCATCTTGATGACGACTAAAATTTTGGGGAAATTATTCGGTTGAGTGACTAGAGCTACGAAGAACATTTTGGAAGATGTGCAACCTGCTATATCTGGTGTAATACCAGCAAACGTTTCAAAAACAGAACAGCATGCTGACTTTTATAGTGGTTTAAATGTGGTGATCTGAACCCTTTTGCTGCTTTATCATTCATAATTGATGAAAACAAGGATTCTGACTTCAAGCTAAAACTCCCAAAATTCTCAGTAAGTGAGAATATCCAGCTGACTTACTGGCTGAACTGAAACAGCTCTGTTATTAGGTCTGGATGCTTCCTTGTATAGAAAACCAAGTTGTTGTAGATTGCTTTTTTTTTTTTTTTACCAAAATAAATGTTATCTGAAATAGGTTACAAATTCCATTTAATCTGTAATTTGAACTACTTAGGTTACCATTGTCTGATTAAAGCATTTGTAAAGGAGACATTACGTTTTTCTTGACCACCTAAAGCTGAATCATCTGACATCTGTCTTGTTCCTCTTTTTACAGCAGCAAAAGCAAGTGGAAGATATTTATGAAAACCATTTGGAAATTCAGCGCCGCCAAGCTTACCTTAACAAACCCTGATGTTGCTGCTGTTTACACTGCTGTCAGTAGAACGGCCCGAGGGACACGTGTTCTGAAGCCACCATCTGCTCTTAAATGCCCTCTTTATGGTGAAAGC
Source organism: Poecilia formosa (assembly GCF_000485575.1). Taxonomy (NCBI): domain Eukaryota; kingdom Metazoa; phylum Chordata; class Actinopteri; order Cyprinodontiformes; family Poeciliidae; genus Poecilia; species Poecilia formosa. The sequence continues at coordinate 269,890 of NW_006800489.1, read as the reverse complement.
TATGAGTCTCTGGTGAGGAAATGTGACAGAGGCAATATTTGGTTTTTCCCAGGTTGAACAGAACAGGCTTCAGTATACCACGCTGTTTGCTCTGCGGCTTATACCAGTCATTGCTTTCCACAAGTATTTAAATTCATCACACTTTTTGGACTTTACATTACACAGGTTCTCTTTTCTTCCTAGTCAAAAGGGGTTTGTTATAAACCATGACCACTGAGTATTTTTGGATTTCACTAAAACCAGTGTTACCACTTCTCATCATCCTTTAAGCTTGGACTGAAACGCAGCACACTCTGTAACCTTGGTGCAATAACTCTTGACACACTGGAAAATAGAAGATGTCAATGTCCTGCAGCAACATTCCCTCCTAAATGCCAGTCAAATATATAATTTTATCATTGACTGGGCAGATGTTACATCCAGTCAAACGATGCACAGTAATGCAGAGTAAGCCACACAGTGTGGGTGTTAAAGACAAAAACACCCACACTGTTAAGGTGCAAACCAGGACTAGAGGTGGTTTTAAGATTTTCATTTATAACCAAACAATGCAGCATTTTCTTCCTGCTTCACATTTGTGCACTACTTTGTGTTGGTCTGTCACATAAATTCCCCCCCCCCAAAAAACATTAAAGGCTGTGACCTAAACTGTTCAAAGGTGGTGAATGCTTTCACAAATCAATGTGGAGTATAAAACAAGGAACCATTTCAACAGCACAAAAATCCAGCTTATGAAACATAATTCATACGTGTGCAGGTGAGGCCTCCTTTAACTCCATACAGCTGTCATAACAAGGAAACGAGTGGGCATTTCTGCTGAAGGACGTAATGCGTCACTGTAGCAGATATTAAGAGAGTTCAATGGAAATTTTTGAAATAAAAAGTAACCGCCCTTCAAACTGTACCAGTCAAATTATTTTTAGTTATTTCCTTTTTTACAGGTATGAGATTGAACAAAGCAGAGGTATTAGAGTACAAAGAGTTGATGAAAGTTCTGTTTAATCAACAAAGACAGTGGGTTTATTTTTTAGGTTGTTGGTTGAAATGACGTTCCAGACAAAGACACATGGAATTAAAAAGAAGCTGAAAGAAAACATTTATTTTGAAAAGCGGTACAAATAAAGTTAAAAGGCTCAATCACTGTCAGAACTGAAGCATTCTTTCATAACCTAACCTTGTTACAATCCCTATTTTTCCTTTTTCTGTCAACACACACCCCATACCAGACATATCTGGAAAACATTAAAAGGAAAAACTCAAAACTTGTCCTGTGAGCATGATAGCAAAGCTTGTGATGGCTTCCTCCCATGACTGTCAGTTGCTCAGTTGTGCGACTGATAGTTGCACAACTGAGCGCCTTCAATATTTAGACAGTTCGCCTACTTCACACTCGGTCAGCTGAAGCTCTCTCGTTATATACGTCTGTTCTCAAAGGGGTTGGGTGTTAAAAACAACAAAACGGAGGCAAGGGTCTGTTTTTAGGTCTGCCATTAATAAAGAAGGAAGCTACAAATACCAACACCTACAACAGAAAATAAGACAAGCCAAAGAACAAGTAAATGCAAACTCATGAAACGGAATAAAAATCAAAAAGCTGGAGCAGAATGAAAATTGTACAGCAAGATATGAGGGACAAAAAAATGATTACAAATGTTTTTTTTTTTTTCTTCTCGCAGCTAATAAATAGAAAAACAAATATGAACAATGATATCATGTGTTTCTTAAGAATATTTCTTGCCTTGCTTACTAAAGATTGCAAAAGAAAAAACAACATGTCTACACATATATTTAGACATGATTTGAAACAGCAAAATGTCAGAACAAAACAGAAAGAAAGCAGAGAAAGTAGATTTTGCATGTTCCCATTTTTGCCCGGGGCTGAACAAAATCTATAAACTTAGAATGTAGGTTTATAACTTGGTGTTTAAAGAACACCAAGTTTTAAACACTGTAAGTGTAAATTGTTTTTCTACACACAGATCACACATTTATAAAACAAAAAATGAAGATCATACAACTTTGTCTCTTTGAAGTGGAACCAGATTTAGTTATAAGGCACTTGAATAAATTTAAAAAAAAAACTGAGTGATGTTTGCACTCCAAGAAAAAACTAATCGTCTTTTATCAGAAATGACATCATTGTGACAGATTTATAAGCAGCAGCCACCTCGTTTCAGGAAATCTACATGTAATGCCATTGTAACACAGGGACTAGGTGCCGTTTTCAGTGTTGTTAGGTCGGCAAGCCATGAAAAATGTCTCCTGTTAAGCGCAACAGTGTGTCCTTTCTCTCCGTGTCCTTTACTGACCTGCAAATAACTAAGAATTTGGGAGTTTTACATGTGGTTTTGAGGTAGCAGGTTTGCTGTTTCACTTCCAGTGGGTAGTGTCAGCCCATTGTTTTCAAAACTCCTTCTTCTTTATGGTTTTAGTTTGGAGGAAAAATGGGAATATTTCATGTAAGTTCAGCAGTTTATAATAACAAGAACAAGGAATGTGCATATCAAGCTGTTGAATCAACTATGAACAACAGAGACGGTACATTCTGCAGTTGTTTCAGCATAGAAATAACTCCAGTGTAACTATGGAGACCTCTAATACCTCAGCTTATGAGATGAAAGGCAGAGTCATTATGAAAAAAGTAATAACAATGAATAACTTTAAGCATAAACAAATGTTTTAAACAAATATATTTCTAAAGCAGTGGTTTTTAACCTTTTCTGAGGTACCGAACCCACCAGTTTCATATGCGCATTCACTGAATGCGCATATGAAACTGATGAATAAAATATGATTTTTTTTTCCAAAATAAGAGATAGGTATATGATTTTTTAAAACAATTTTTTTTACTGGTACACAAAATGAGCCGTGCATGAACATCACCTTGGTCAATGAACCAAACCAACACGGTGCATGAACTCACAACAAATTACGGTACCACTTTATTCTGGCCCCTAAAAAATATTTCAGCCCCATAAAAGAATTTCAGCTCCAAAAAATATTGTACTATGTTACTAATTCAAAATAAATTTGGATTTTTGGAAGAATTTAAATTTTTTTTTTAATAACTTATTATTATTTTTTTATTATTTTAAATTTAATTTGTTTTTTGTCATTTTGAATCCACAAAATAAGTTTTTGGGGTCAGAATAAAGCATTGCACAAATTACATACCTGCAAATCAGTGTGACTTCTGCTGTTGTTTTTGGGAGACCAGCTCAGACGTGTGTGGCTTCACCTTGGCAAGTGCTACTCTCATGTCATCTTCACAGCAAAGTCTGTTCCTTTTCTTCTATTTTTGCTCGACATATTTAGTATGGATTAAAATATTAAGAAATAAACCACACGACAGACAACTATGACAGCCCTTGACTACTGTGCGCACTAAATTCCCCGCAGCACTCACTGGCCAAGCAATGTAATGTGGTTCTCTGCAGCAAGTGATGACCAAGATGTCATCACTACTTTACGCAAGTGTGTCTTTACTTCCGCGGCAGAGGCTCCGCCGAATCCCTGAGACCGACTCATCGGACCCCTGGGGTTCGATAGGACCCAGGTTAAGAACCACTGATCTAAAACTACTTCTATGAACACCACGTTACACAAAAATAAATAGCTTTAACACCAGGTATTGTTCACTTGTTAAAAAGAAACTCCTGTCAAAGTTTGCTTCATTTGCCATGTTGAAGGAATGTTTCTCGCTTCCGGATGCAGAATTTTTCAGATATTTTCAAATTAGAAATTTTGTTCGAATTAACATCTTGAATTTCTTCTGGAAGAAAAAACAAAAAAGATATGCAAGCTGCTGTTGGGCTTTCCAGAATAAAAAGTATAAATTTCAAGCTTTGCTGACATCTTTGCAGAGCAAATTAACTTTGCCACAAACTCCATGAGGGCTGTGTGGGAGGAGGAGTTGGGTTTGCAGATGTGGAGTGAGATCTGGGAGATCTTGGGAGGATTTGGTCATGCTCTATTGATGTAAAGTACCAGTTAATTATGTTCAAAGTGTTTCATAGACTCCACTATTCTAAGATGAAACTGTACAGAATGTTCCCCTCAATATCTTCTAAATGTGATAAATGCAAGTCGGCTGATGGCTCCCTGTCACGTCTGTTCTGGTCATGAACCGAACTCTTCCAGTATTGGTGTGACATTTCCAACTTGTTCTCTGAAGTGTATAGGTGCACGTTGGTTCCGTGTCTTTATAGAAAGGTAGTACCGTCCTAAAATGTAAATGGTAATCAGTGCAGTTTAACCAGTTATAATTGCACTGACTTGTTTTTATTTTATTTGTAGTTATTGTACGTTTTTATTTGCGTTGTCGTATTGCTAAGAGTATATTTTTCCTTATACAGTAATTTGCTAAATACAGATATGCTTTATACTCTTGTGTATAATTCATGTATGCTGTATTTTGAAAACTTAATAAATATGTAAAAGAGAAAAACTTCTGTCCATTACATCGAGTTTTTCTCTTATACAGCAACGGTATTAATGTATGCTAGGTCTATCACGTAGCTATACTGGGGAATTGGAGACAGGCACTATATTAGTGTCTCTATCAATTTTTCATTGCAGGTGTAAAAGCACACACCCACTCACTAAAGCTATGTGAGTATATATAGCATCTAATGTTTTATTTATTAGAGGACAAGTCCAAACACTTTGCACTGCTCATTTCTGTGCAGAGTGTAAAAGGTGTCATGGTTAACCAGCATGCTGATTGACCTGGATGCCATAGTCGACATCAGCAACATTTATGAAAACCGAAACATCTATTGTGCATTTTCACGCTGGTGCAGTGTCATGTGCTTATGCTTGTGTGCTTAGAACAGAGCAGAAGTTTGACTTGGTGTCACTAAATACTATTTTTAGTTTCTGTAGATTCACACTTTATGAGAATAAAGAGCGAGTTCGACGCTGTTAAGAGCCACGCTCACTTTGTGTCACAAATAATGTTTACAAAAAAAAAAACAAAAAAAACAAGAAGAAATGCAGCATCAGATAAAAAGGAGAGAAACAGATAACATGTCACGGTTTGGATTTTCAAAAGTTCATAAGGGTGAACACACCAAAGGAGAAATCATTCTTATAAACTTGCTGTGGTACAAATACAAGTTTTAAATCCCAGTTCACTTTAAAATCAAAATGGATGAACCAGCATAATGCTGTGTTGTTGTGTCTGGAGGTAGATAGTCTCATCAGAAATAAAACTTAATTTGTTAATTTTCTAGGTGTAACCTTTTCACTTTGGCTCTTGATCAAAAATTTTTGGATTCTTTTTTTTTTAATCTATTGTTTTCTACTAGGAAGCGTTTGAGCAAAGCGAGGGCAAGTTAGGGGAAAGGAAGCTTCAGGCCTAAAAAGCAACCAGATAAATTTGAGTGTCTTCAGATCAAACTGTGGTTCATCATTTAACACCATCTTTAAATAGCAACAACAACAACAACAAAAAAACAATTAAAGAACAGAACAAAAAAAAAAGATTTCTTCTGAAAATGGTCAGATGATTAAGTAAAACAATAAAGGCAGCCAAATTCTGAAAAACTGATAAAAACACTTTGAAAGACTTCAAGTACAGGTTCTTGGAAGCTTCATTTAAACAAATGAGCGATAACTCAACACTTTTCCAATAACCCAACGGAATTAATAATAGTTAACTCAAATTCTATAAATTAACACAATAACACTCATTTTACCTTCAGAATATAAATAATGCTGAACCAGTGACATTCTGGGAAGAAGAAAAAAAAACATACAACTTAAAGATTAAACATAAAAAAACCCATTTAAAATATGGAACTCAACATACTTCCTCAGTGTAACTAACCCGAACAAAGCCTGCAGGAGGTGATGTTGACTAAGTATGAAACTTCCTAACACGCAGTCTCAAACTAAACTATTAATACAGCAAACACTTGTTTTCGAAAACATCTGTACAAGGGAGCGTAGGTTGGTCATTGTTTGTGTTTTTCAGTCACTGAAATAGATGAGTCCACCACAACTTTCAAAAACACAATAAAGCCTTAAAGATGTAAAAAAATAAAAGAGAAAAAGGCTTTTCAGGCGATTGGGTGAGTGACACACGTCTTCCACACATTTCAACTCAAGTAAAAACCAACAACTAAAACCTAAAATGCTGAATTTTAGATTTTTAAAGGTTGGACTAGTTAAGGCTTTATATTTAACTAACATTAAGGGGCTTTAATTGCCCCTACTTACTGCTTTAATTGCATAGCATACATGCTCACTGCATGTTATGCATACGGTGCTCCTCAAAAGTTTACATACCTCTTCTAAAATGTCAGGGATTTTTTTAACAAAGTGGTGCCTTGGTCATGCTGGATTTGTTTTCCTCATATGGAACTGAGGATTTTTTGGATAAGGTCGTAAATACTTCAAAACAAAGTTTGGGTTCAAAAACCCTTCAGTCGTCCACTAGATGCTAATTGATGGTTTCATTTTCCTGCATCATAGTGACTCCAAGTATGCATCTAAAAATCAACAAAATAACGACATAGGAAAATTCAGCTGTGAAATGGATATTTCTCAAAGCAAAGAAATATCCAAAAATGTCGTAAAAATAGATTTTACTGGTGTAGCGAAAAAGTTATTCCACTGCATTTCTCTACAAAAAACTTACATCGGCTCTAAAGACGAGACATGGGGTTTTCTATATAATTGTTTTCAAATATAAAAATGGCACATGAAATGCTTTGCTCACTGGAATCTGAATCAGACCTAAACGTAGAGCTGCTTATGATGCACAACAGCAGTGGGAAGAAAAGTAACCAAAAGGGAACCCTAATGTTGGCGGCTGAAGTACTAAAATAAATGTGTAGTGTTGGAAAACTAAGTCAAATTATTCACTGCAAATTCTCATGTTTTCACTAAAAACAATGAAGTTCAGCTTAACTAGTAAAAATAGTGTCCATCAGTATGGTAGCGGAAAACTGTTTACATAATGCAGTTCTGGTTCACTGACTTCCTTCTTAAATAAACAACATCCTTCAGTTATTAATGTGGAGTTGGAGGCCAAACCAATCACAGGCTACATTAGCACTTTAAGGCACAAGGTCAGGATTCTCAGGTGACAGCCGTGATGTCACAGTCATAAAGAGGATGTTTGACCCAGAGGGGATGGAAATCCTTTTTCTTTTTGGCGTGGGATAGAGAGTGTTAGGAGGAAACATACATCAATAAGGTTTAGTTCAGGGGTCACCAACTCCAGTCCTCGAGGGCTACCATCCTGCAACTTTTAGATTCACGTCTGCTCCAAAATGTCTGAATTCCCTCACCAGCATTCATTCCTCTCTGCAATAGGCTGGAAACGAGCAGTTTATTTGATCCAGGTATTTGACGCATCTAAAAGTTACAGGGTGGTAGCCCTCGAGGACTGGAGTTGGTAACCCCTGGTTTAGTTGAACTTAAATATCGGGCTTTTCTGTTCCTTGACAATCAGGGTTACTTTGGCAACAATATCCTTGGCTTTGATTTGATGTTTGGAGGGCTAGTTCTGGTTAGTTCCCATTTAAATGCCAAGTGTCGAGCAGCTTATCTGTTGAAGAAGCAGGAAGTGGTGAGACACAAAATATTCCATGAAGCCTCAGAGAGCAGCACAGTTGCCATGCACCCTCTGACCAGCGGGCAAGGTGGGTGGAGTGTTTTGCTAAAGGACACAACGACAGAGGCAGGAATCGAGTCAGCAAGCCAGCATCTTGTTGTTTCAATCTCTGCCAAAGATGGTCCTAAAACAGACAATTCACACATCTGGTTAGCCTAAAATTAAATCTCCAAAAGATTTGTGAGAAATGGGGGAGAAGGTGGGCTATTGTTAAAAACAAAGTTGTTGCATTACACAAAATAAAAGAAAGAACAACTCAATAAATTATACATAGAATACACACATTAAAACGTATTTTAAAACACACACATTTACATGTAAAAACTACAAAAAGAAGAAAATGCATTGCAGTGGCATGACTTACAAGCTTAAGTTTCAGTATCTGCTTGGACGTATTAGGACCCATCTCTTTCCCTCTGGTGTTATAGTGCAGCATTTTCATTTGCTGCTTCGTCTGGTGAGGATGTTCGCACTGCGTCTCTGTCAGGCCTTAGAAACCTGACAAGTAAAAACAAGACATAACTTGAGCAGGATGAATTTAAAATGGCATCAGAGTTAATGGTTAAAGGCTGTTGTAGCTTTTACCTCGGAAGTTTAAAACATCCATGTTTGTGCAGAAATGCAGCAAAGCCAGCTGCCACAATGATCAGAAGAAGAATACTAAAAAAAATCCAGCCAGTTATGGAGCTTGTTACTGTTAAACAAGACACAAACGCAAAACGTTAATTAAAAACTTGATTTTGTTTGACAAACTGGTAAAATGTCGTATATGATTTACATAACTCTCACAGAGCTCAACATGTAGCTTCTACTAGAACTTAAAAACAAGAACTGCAGCAAACCAGAATATGTCTGGTGCCCACAGAGCCAAAGACTACAGTGCAAGAGAGGGGATAGAAGCCGATGGCCTATGTTTTTGCCTGACTAAAATATGCAGTGGCTTGGCAAGTATATGCAGTTGAGGTAGCGTCTCCTCTGACATATTATTCAACTTGCACAAAAATTGTGTTCAAGAAACTGATGTCATTGTTTGAGAAGTTTCCTCCCCTCTGAACTCAACATGCCTTCAATTAACCACATAAAACCTGTTGGAATGGGATGTTGATGACAACTTGCATGTTTCCTGAAGCACTGCAGTCCGTTGAAAATGTGTGTCGTTCTCCAATTTCTACTCTTTAAAAAAAGTAAGAAAGAAAACCTGTGCTGTTTAGTTGAAATATTTAATGAAAGTAAATCAGATTAAATGACTGGTTGCCATCCAACCGCTTAACATCAGGCTGCTGACAGAAATGTTTGATCTGATAAACTATTTCCATGTCTTCAAATGAATATTTTGGTATGTTTGTTAAAGCTTATTCATCTGTATGTTTTGGTTTTGTTTTTCACCACTTTTGGATTTACTGGTTGATTATGAGTCCCTGGGTGGTGCTCATAACATGCCATGAAAGGCCACACAGATGGAAATCCAGACCCAGGCTGATTACATAACAGGGCTCCTGACAAAGTTTACTAGAGTGCACACTTTGTTTTACTAAAACCTAAATTATATTGTGATTTTACATGATAGACCAACACAAATTAGAGCACAATTGCAAAGGAAAGGGGGGGGAAAAACAACAAATGTTTTTACGTAAAAAGTTTATTTCAACAAACTACCTTCAGAAGCAACCCAATTAGTTAATAATATTTAGCCTCCTGTATCTAAAACAGAAAAATAATTTGGATGTTTCTCTGAGCTTTTTAAAGTACTGCCAAAGATAAGTCTGAGCCGTCATTCCAGCACAAGAATCACATAAACTGTTTCATTCAACATCTGGTTGTGTAGCTTCTCTTCTAGCATAATGCTATATTTAACTTCAGGGCCGTTTCACAGTCTAAACTTCCGCACAAACTCATCAAAACAAAACTTAAAACAGGAATGGCCGTGCTGACCCCATCCTTCTGCCTTGCATAGTAGCCATTTATATAAGCAGAATTTTTCATCCTGTAACAAGACCAAATCCTTTCAACTACAAATATCTCACAGTTGGAATGGACACAGTCCCCCGCACCATTAAGCACCAAAAACATGTCAGCCTCTCGCACACAGAATTGGGTAATTATTGGGGTTTTTTCTCAGAAGTTAAGCTCCCGGTCAAAGAGTCCACAGGTCCAAAAACATACTGATAATAGCTTCAGGCTTCAAAGAGAAACACACAAATTTTGGAGTTTGTGTAATAAAATGCTTTCCCGTGTTGATGGTAGTCTACAGAATAGAAAGCTTGGCAGTGCACAGCACTCTGCACATAAACCTTTTCAGCTTAAACCCCGTCAAGCTGTGGATGAAATGATAGTTTTGTTTTCTGTCAGAAGGGCAAAAACCTCCAAATGCAACAATCTGCAGCAGTGAAGGAAGGACAGAAACTCAGCAGATAGGAAAAAACAACCCCATTGATTTTTGTCCTGATGAAGGACTTTCAGCCTGCAGGCGCAGCAGAATTTCCTGTCCCATAGTAACACCCTTTTTCTGTAGAAAACAAGTTAGCAAGTTTGCTGTGACCTAAACTGTATTTTTTTTTTCTTTTTTTTTTTTTTTTTCCAGTTGGAACTGCAACCAGTCAATGTTGTTGACTGAAATAGGTTTGATAATAAAATATACTGCCTGGAATATGTGAGTCTGTGGCTTGCATAAGTACTTTCAGACTTCTTTAGTTTGTTGTATTCCATAATAACATTTAAATGGTTTCATTTGGATCTTATGCAAGACGTGTTTTACAAGGTTATTATGCAGTAAATAGCAGTAGAGAATGTCTCCTCGTTACTCTCATTTATTATTGCTTTGTTACTGGAGAACCATCTTCTCTATATTGAAAAAAACATTGCAGTCAAGTTTGAGCACTTATGTGCTCGGGGTACGCTCGAAATTACAAAATAAAGACTGAGGATCCTGAAGGATTTAGTCATCTCAACAGCAAAAGAAAAGAATGGAAGATTTTAAGACATTTTGTCTGCAATGAGCGAAAGACATTTGAAATAGCGTTTGGTTGTCAATGCGTAAGTGCAGTTAATGGTAGAAAACTGTGCGGCTAGCATGAACGGAGACGCAGTCAGTAAATTACATACAGCATTCCCTTCACTACTAATTACATGCAATCAAGTTTCTTCAACGTCGACTGAAGGGTTTTACTGCACACAAGTGAAACTCAAAGCTCAAGTTACCGAGCGATCAAGTATTGGCGTAAAAGTGGGCTGAATACAAATTCACAAGACATGATTCGGATTTTAATTTGTAGGGAAAAATATGGTTGTAACTTTCTCAAAATCAAAAATGGTTTCAGTAGTATCAGTAGATTTTTTTTTTATGCACACTCACAGTTTGTTGGAACCTTTGCAATAAAATACGGAAGTTCAACAAACTTATCATGACAGCTGATTAAAGCCATAATGTTAAACCGTCTACTGGGACTGAAGGGGATTAGTTTCATAACGGCCTTTTGTTCCTCCAGAAGCTGGTTTATCACGTGTCTTTACACAGGGGCATAAAGGGGAAATATACTGGGTTATGTCCATTAAATGTGTCATAACCTGGAGCACACGATGTATTCCAGGTGATGGATTTATTATTTCCTTTATTTTTACTTCTCCCCTACCAGAAGATATGCTGGTGTACAAAGTGACCTTTGTTTCGAGTACTATTTGCAGACACAGATAAGCTGTCTGCGAGTGAAACCAAAATACACCGACCACTGAAACAACCCCAGTTCAAACAAGCCACTGCACAAAATACTACAAATTTAGAGAAGTTGAGGAGAACATTGATTATTAAAGAACAAAATATTCACATCCCCAAATACTTGCTTGAAAATGTACAGAAAATACTTCCCCAGAAAGCATAAATAGCTTATTTAAAACAGGTCAAAGACAAATTATCACCTGAGAAATCCACGTAGAGGAAACTCTGGTAACTTCCGTATTTGTTATTTGCGTCACACTGGTAGACACCAGCCAGGTCTTGAGATTCCTTCACAAATGTCAGCGAGGCCCCCTGAGCCAAGACTGATGGAGACAGAACGTCGCCTGCCCTACGAGAAAAAGTCAAGATAACGTTTTAGCACACAGAGGAGTTACACACATAATACCGCGTCATGGTAAATGACAGGTCACAAAGGAATGACGGTTCAGGATAATAAATTAAATTAAATTACTTACATTAACCTAGGAAAACGCCCACTGTGGGCGTTTACTCTAGGAAACTGTAACTGTCTTGATCACACAGAAAACTTAACTACGCCCATGTTTACCACCAGGCATGGGTGGGTTTGTTATACCCACATTTATTCTGTGTCGTCTGTAATTTATGACTTTAATCTTTGTTGTGCACATAATGACACACAGTGGGGCTTTTAGGAGGGGACACAGTAAAATCAGCTGTAACAACTTCAGATCTTAAAAGAGGGTCTTTTATAGTTTTTCACTGAAAATGACCCATCCACATTTTTTAGCACTCATCCCATAGTGATGAGTGACTCAGTGTTTTATTGCAGGGTTTTCCCCAGTGTGTTATAAGGCTTTACCTGCCCCCCCCAAACCCTGCCAGGCTAAGCAGTGCTTGATGAAAGAACAAAAAAAAAAAAAAAAAAAGAAAAGCGCTTAATTAAATAAATTTTCATCCGTTTCACTGGCGGAGCAGAATTATTCCTAAAAGATGAGTTGAAATTTTACAAAGTAAGTTTGCCAGCTCCTTAAAATCTTAAATTTAACTGTCAAACAGTTTAAAATCTTTTCATTCATGTATGTTGAAACAAATCAAACTTAGCAGCATTGATATTCTCCCTAAACAAAATTTGGATTAAACAGAAGTGTAAATAATTGATATTCATTTTAATTGTTTTTTGTATTACCCAGTAATGTTTTGACATTTCCTGTCAAATTAACATCTTTTAATACAAAAACACAGTGGACCGCTGGTGATCCGCCTCGCCGCTCCGACCAAATGGCTTAGCAAGTTTTCTGTGTGAAACCCTTCAATTGGGCAGGTTTTTTTTTTTTCTGTTTAAACAAACAATTGCTTCATGTGAATGTTTATTCAATTTGTCTTGTTACAGGCAGTTGAGGTCACTGAAAACAAGAGATTAGCTTGTGCTCCAACTAATGAAAGGTGAAGATGAAATGAGGCAGTCCCAGACGGTTTATGGTTCAAACTCATGGCTCAGCTTATATAAAGATTTAGTGAAGTGTGAGATTCTTGGAGTCTGGTACAGTTCTTTCTGCATATCCGGGGTCGGGTCGCAGGGACTCATTCCAACCGCAGTAGCCAAAAATCATGAACCTGTTCCATGAAAGAGACAAATCAGGAACTCCGGTTTCTTAATCTTTAAAGTGAAAGTCTGGCATCTTTATAAAGAGGACGGAGGAACAGGAAGGGGAGACTCTGATACAATGATAGTTTGGAGACATTCATTTCCTTTTCACTGAGCGCAAATTAACTCAGACTTGTAGGGAGTAATCTGACTGCCTACTTGAGGAGGGCAGTTTGAAGATGAGCTCGTTTCAAGTTTCAGAACTCTGGAGGTTCACAGGAATCAACAAAAACTTCAGACTGAGTCAGTTTATGACTCCTGTATTTGAGGCTCACCACAGAGGACTCTGTACCCTTAATGGGAAACTGCATGTAGTTCAAAAGGGAAGATCGTTACTATTGATCCTTTTACACATACGTGATAATATACGTGGAAGGCAGGACCCGTTTTGTCTCTTTGGAAAGTTGCCATAGAAAACACAAGAACATTATCGTGAAGCTTCAAGAACACAGTCTTAAATATATGGACAAAAAATAGTTGATTTTTCCAGCTAGGAAGAAACTTACAAATATAAAAGTGATCTTTTACAAAAAAATAAAATAAATCACATTCTTACAACAACCAATTTAAAACCTAGCTTTATGTTTCCAAAATGTCTACTTTCTTAGCTATCGTGGAAAACAATGCATGCCATGGTCTGTTTCAAGCTAAGTCGCAGCTTACATGCAAGAACATCAGCAAAAACATCTTCATCCTGTAGTGGAAAATTACTATAAGTTAGCATCTGCTGATCATGTTATATGAAATGCTTGTGAACTCTCACCAAAATAAATATTTGGGTTACATGTACAAGGTTGGAAGTTGTTTCTACAGCTGCATGAGAAGCAGACTGTCTCACCCATTTGTTTTGAATTCCTTATCCGTGGTATAAAACTCATGTGTTGTCTCTGCCTGGCAGAGCTTTCCATCCAGAATTGCTTCATGATCGATTGTCCTAGAGCTCTCTGAGTGGTGCACAATTGATAAATAAATCTGATTGAGTGATTTTACCTGAACAGTGCTTGGTAATAATTCTTTCCACAACAATCCCCAATAAGTCTTGTTATATTGTCTTATTGAATGATGTCACATTCTATAGAGAAACGTTACCATTATTCCCTCCATTCATGCATTGCTAAACTTTTCCAGTATATTAAGGCAGTTGCTGTCCCACCAGTTCCCCTACGCCCTAAGGCGTAGGGGAACATTCAGTCCATCAGCAGGTGCAGAGCTGTTATGTTTTTATTGTGCTCATGTAAGATTAGAACAGAGACCACACCTTTGGTGTTTACTTTGGTGTGGTTCAGCATTTACAATCCAACGTATTTTGTCTCCTGATCTCTTGGGCGACAGATTGAAGTAGTCGGAATACGCAACAACACATTTTGCACATCTATGATTGCACAGTCTTAACCCTCTGATGCGCGAGTGACTGACTACACAGTCTTCCGTGAGTGGGTCCTTTTTGACCCGGGTTACAATCAGTGTGTTTTTATGCTACTTTTGTCATTTTGATTCAAAATAATGTTTTGTATAATACTTTCTACTGCGTTTTATTTCACACAAGAGTTATTTCATGTTTGAAATATATTCATTTTTCACTTTTTTTTTTTACGTTTTTAGAACAATTTGTAGAACATTTCTGACAATTTGTAGAACATTTTTAAAACAAAATGACAACAGCAGCAATTTTACAACAATGATGAAATGTCAATAATGGACAATGTTAACATCCATTAAGTGTGTGTGTGGGTGTGTGTGTGGGCATGGGGGGAGGCTGCAAAAGAGCACTTTTCTTGAAACTAGCTAGCTAACCAAGCAAGCTAACATTACTGTCTCTGTTCTATTATGCTATGTGTATCATGCATGTGAGTGTGTGTATGATCCATCCATCCATCCATCCATCCATCCATCCATCCATCCATCCATCCATCCATCCATCCATCTTCCGTTTATCCGGGGTCGGGTCGCGGGGTCAGCAGCCTAAGTAAGGAGACTCAGAGTTTGCTTTCCCCAGCTCCTCTGGGGGAACCCATGGCATTCCCAGACCAGCTGAGAATCATCGTCAGCGTGTCTGGGTCTTCCCCAGGCCTCCTCCTGGTGGGATGTGCCCATAACACCTCACCACAGAGGCGTCCAGGAGGGATCCTAACCAGATGCCAAGTCACCTCAACTAGCTCCTCTCAACATGAAGGAGCAGCAGCTCTACTTTGAGTCTCTCCTGGATATCTGTCCTTCTCATCCTATCTCTAAGGGAGAGCCCAGACACCCTACAGGGAAAACTAATTTTGGCCGCTTGTATCCATGACCTCGTTCTATCGGACATGACCCAAAGCTCATGACCGTAGATGAGGGTAGGAACTTAGATCAACAAGTAAATAAAGAGCTTCCCTTTTTGGCTCAGCTCTCTCTTCACCACGACAGATCGGTACAGCGCCTGCTTCACTGCAGATGCTGCACCAATCGCCTGTTGATGTCCTGCTCCATTTTTCCCTCATTGGTGAACAAGATCCTGAGAAACTTGAACTCCTCCACTTGGGGCAGGACTTCCTCCCCGACCCAAAGAAGGCCCTCTATACTTTTCTGGCTCGTTTATTTATGCATTTATTTCTATAGCTATGAATTTGTATTTTATTTATTAAGATGATAAAAGAAAGAACCTTGAACACATTGATCAACAGGTTTTGTATGTCATTCAACACACTCTCTTTTGGTTTTCTCATCCAAGATGTCAGACACACACACACAGACACACACACACACAAATAATACACATGCACAATAAAGTATAGGTGGTAATGTTAGCTAGTTGGTTAGGTAACTAGTGTTAGCTAACTTTGAAGAAGGCTAATATGCTGATTCGTGACAATAACGCTGTCACAGTACTCATGATTGACACACACAAACACATTTGTGAGATAAAAAAATAAAGATAATACTTATATGTAAGAGTTCTTGCTGTGTAAAATATTATTACTCAGGGGAGACACTTAGGTCTCAGTGTGTTTGGTTCACAAAAAGATGTGTTCCTTGACAGTCACAGTTGGTAAGAAACCAAGATTCCCATTAAATTCCATAGGAAATGAATGCGGGTCATTTTGGACCCACTCACGGAAGAATGGGGGTAGTAACATAAACCATGCTATTTCTTAAAATGTATAAAAGGTAAATTAAAAATTTGAATTGCATAATATCAGTAACATGTTTCTTGAGGAATACCTGAAATATGAAGTGATGAAAACTTTTCATTACAAAGATATTGCAAAAAGATTACCTCACCGGGTCAAAAAGGTGAGGTCTTACGCATCAGAGGGTTAAATAGAAAGATTGCTAAAAGCCCTAAATCTCAGGGGATCTAACAGTTACCTTTGATTTCATTACTCCACGTTTGCTGGTTTTACAAAATGAGCTTGAGCCATAAGTTTTCTCCCCATTTCGCAACTCTTTCTTCATGTACTCTCTTGCAATTCATGCTCACTAAGCTGGAATGAGGAGAAGGCCCTGTGTTAGCTTAACTCACTGAGTTAAACTAAGACAGTGAGTTAAACTAACACAGGGGAAGACCTGCAGATACAAGATCAAACCTAAATTGATAGCACCTTTGAGGAACTCATTTTAGTCATTATATTCAAGTATGGACATGTCTGGACAAGCTCTTTTATGCAAGTAAAAAGAGAGAGAATTTGAATAACATTTTAGGTACTGTTAAAAAAAAATAAAACTAATGCCCTCAGAGTAAAATTTTCCACATGCACCACTCTGTTTTAACCCATCACAGTGTTGTAAAACCCTTGTTTTCATAAATACCTTTTTGCCTAGACAGTGCAATACATAAGAAGAAGCATTATGCCCCAGGTAAACTGGTTGGCTTCATGTCTGTTTAATGTCACAATAACGGCTTTGTTGGAAAATAAAATGCCCCAAAGCAGGTGCATTTCTGACTGATGTACTAACAAAAGGAGCGTAGTTGATAGGACTGTGTTCTGAAAACAAGAATCATACAGGATTAGAAATATGGCTTTACAAATTACATATGGATAACGAACTGATGAACATTAAAGCTTCTAAGGTAATGCAAGCATAGTTTTACAAATTTTAATTACCATAATTTTGAGATGTTTTAATTGTTACACTTTACTTTAGCTGAAAAATCCTACTGAGGATTATCCATACACACACTTTTGTAAAACTTATAACGTAGTTGCTCAAGCCAGATACAACATTTGTAAATTAGTTTGATTCTCAGTTGAATAACTAACCACATATAAAAGCAGAAAAATAACACTGAAGTATTTTTTGGCTCAACGCTGAAGGTGATAAATCACTGACACGTTCCTGAGTTGGAAGAAGTCAAGAGTCGTTTTGGATGGAATGTGTTATGTGATGACCATATGGCATGCAGCTGACAAGACGTTTCATAAGACGCCTTGTTTGATAAAAAAAACAGGCCTTCATTTTCAGAAGTGGTAGCAGCCTTCCAGTCAGAGCTCATTCTCACAGTTTTACGAGTATATAGTTCTTATTATATACAAGTTGTATATAGTTGAAGCTCCAGTGCCATCTCCTCATAAACCTTTATAAATGATTTTAATTTATTTATCTAAAACAATAAAAATGAAACGGGGAAGAAAAACGATAAAACAAAAGGACATGCCAATTTTGCATAAATTGTTTGAAAAGACGCAGGCAGAAGATAAAACATATGATTATTTCATATTCCTCAATGTGAAATAATCACATTGATTACAGCCGCTGCACATAAGCTCTGTGTGAACGAGTCCATGGTTCAGCGTTGGAGATAGAGGGCTGCGTCCTTAATAGCATATTTATTGTGGAAAACCAAGAGCGGTGGAGATACCAGCGGCTTATATATGTACGTTTCCAGTTTTTTGTTTTTAAACTTTGTGGGTGCGGCTTATATTGAGGTGAGCTCTATAGTCCAGAAAATACGGTATATTTTCCTCTAAATTTAATTTAAAGTGTTCCACCCTATTCCGCTGTCTCCAGATTTGAGATTTTGTTTGTAATATCAGTCCCTGCTTTCCCAGTTTACCCCCAAAGGGAGGAATGGACATCATTTTGCAAACTCTTACACAATGTATAGGTCTCGTCTCAGAAATGTATAATAGCATTTTACCACTCAATACATTAAAGCTCAATGAGATCAGACCAGAATGGTCAGAAGAACTTGGTATAAACATCTCTGATGAGACTTGGAATCACACTTTTTTTTTTTGCTACATATATATTTTTGTATATATAGTTGTTACATTTATTACAGCAGTCAACTGTTTTAAAGAGTGATTGCTGTTATTAAAAGAAAGTAATGACAAATTTACCAAATTTTCCACATCTGACACATCTGAATAGTGCTATGAAACAGTATTCAGTGACATTTTACAAACCATTCACAGGACTTATTATCATGCAATATGCAAAATTAACAACAGAACATGAAGTAGCAAGAAGTACTACTACTTCTTAAGACCTTAAAAAGCAACACGTTGTGCCCTGAATTAGAGAAATTTCAGATTAGATGAAAAATAAACTCTAAGCAGGTGATTTCCTTACAAATACCTAAATCAGGCGATTTAGGTATTTGTAAGGAGTTTAGACTGCAGGAAACCACAGTAAGATAGGTTATCTGTAAATGGAGAGAATGTTCCAGTAAAATAACTTTAAAAACCATTAATGATTCATCCAAGAGCTCACAAAAGAAGCTGAATAACATCTAAAGCACTAACGGACCACTTTTCTCAGTCAAGATGGGTGTTCATGATGGCAAAAAAAAAGAGTCTGCAAAAATTAGAGATCCAGGTCAAAACCACTGCTGACCAAACAGAGCTCAAAGCTCCATTTTATACTTTCCAAAAACATATTCATTATGCCCAAGACCTTTGGAAAAATATTATGTAGCCTGATAAAACAAAATGAAAACTTGTGAAAAGCCTGACAGTTAATGGGCCTATGGGCCTAGGGAGAAACCAAATGAGACTGGATGAAGACATGGAAAGCAGCTGGGAGTGATAAATGGCAAACTTTATGAACTGACAAAAACAAAGACTCAACCAGAAAGAAACCTAAACAGCAACAGAAATATATACTAGATCTAACAATCAAATCCAATCCTCAACAATAAGACATAACTGAACTAACAAAAGGAATAAACTAGAATGGAAAGTTGAAATACATACTAAATGAAAACAAATCCAAAACTCAAGAAATAACTGAACTAACAGAGGGAATAAGCTAGGGTAAGAGAAAAATACTGACAATAAGACATAAAAACAAGGACATAACAGAAGCAAAAGCTCACAATGACTACAGGAATTGCAACAACCAGCCTTTAACAGGCCCTCTATGCACAGAAACCCTCAGGTTATGTTGGATATTAAAATAAGTTTCATGATCTCATATTAAAGTTTGACAAAGAAAACAAAAAACAAACAAAAAACAAGCATCTATAGCCATTATTCACTTGACTCATGCTAAACCATTATCTGAACTCTCCAAGCTAAATTTGCCTGAATGATAACCAAACCTCTGGGGTAGGTGATAAAAATTACTCGTTATTCAAGACTGCTTTAGGATGACTAAATAAAGGAACAGTTATTCAAAATTACTGCACCTGCTCCAGGTAACTGTTGGGTTTGGGTTGCCTTCATCCTCACAGGTGAAAACCAGACCCTTTGGTTGTTTTTTGATGTTCACATTCAGAG
>NW_006800489.1:243688-249611 GCF_000485575.1 Poecilia formosa | reverse complement strand
CACCGATCATGCACTTTTTCATGGAAATCGGCCCGATTATGATCGGTGACCGATCGATCGGCACACCTCTACTATGTGCTATAAAGGACCCAGACGCATCAGCGGTCAGCTTTGACAAAAGCCTTGTTTTATGCCAACTCTAACATAAGAATACACAGAGATGGAGTATGCCTTACGAATTATCAAATGCGTCATCAATTTTCAAGGATTTTTTATGACAATATAAAAACTGAAAGAGTAATTTGATGAAAGATTAATATCAGGGCGTCATTGAGCTTCAGCTTGAGGTATCTTTTTTCTGATGAGGTGGACCAAACAGTCACTCGAGAAACTTAACACAATATTTTCCTGCTAATTTGCTTTCCTCTGAGTCAGTTTAACAATTTAAATGGACTTTATTGTGTGTGTTCTCATGTGTTCTAATTTCAACTTATTTTCTATACTGGTAAACAAACCCGTTCAGAAATGCTTTTAGCCACAGAGCATCAGCTCGTTTCTCTTAGGGGACAAGTAAGTCGGATCAATTATAAAGAAAGATAAACATAAAAATGCTCAAGTCATTTGTAGAACTTAAATGAATTGCATGTTACTTTTTTGTAGAGTCTACATAACATGATTTATATTATGTAAGGATGGTGGTTTTGATTGTAATTCAGGCCCAAATAAATTCCATTTTTTTTTCTTTCACAATAAATAAATAAAACATTCAAAAGTTCAAACCATAGAAGGAATGAAAGCAACTATAATTCTCATTTTAATATCTGTTTTTCAGCTTTTTCTGGGTTACCAGGGTAATTCCTGATGAAACTTCACGTAATACACCACACCCAGGGAATGCATGTTGTGGTGTGAAACTACACCACACCCGGTTTTCCTTCTAAAGCTAACTGAGTATTTTTCACAAGGATGAATGTGATGCAATGTTTTTTAAGATCTAGTAACCATTTTTTCCACAGACCAAGTATCTTGCCAAAGAACACAATGACTAAAACAAACAGAGCAAAGGTTCAAACCAGCAATGAACTCTTATACTTCTCATCACCACCCGGTAAAAGAATTAAGAGTGTATTGAAACTAAATTACAAATACAGCCGAGTTATTTGAAGTCCTGGCCTCCAGCCTGTAATTTTTTTTCCCTTACTCTGTCATTATTTGTGTAAGTAGAAGATGAGGATAAACACAGGCAGATCCAGGACGTAACTGAAAAACAATGATTTAATGAAGAATCCAAAAAATAAAGAGTCCAACAGGGGTGGCACAGGGAAACAGACTAAATGGCAAGACACAAAGACAACAGGTGGGTTCAAATACACAAAGAGGGTAATCAGGGAACGAGACACACCTGGGAACAATCAGGAAAGGGGCACAGAGACTCACAGGGGAACAGCACTAAATAAACACAGAAAAACTTCAAAATAAATACACAGAAAACACAGACCACTACAATCAAATAAAATAAAAATAAAAACAAAATAATCCCTTTCAGAGAAGAGACTCTTGGTTCAAAAGACGTAAAGACTTTAAATGACCCCAGCATCAGTATTTTCAAAGAAACTATCATCTGGCTTAAGCATTTCAATCAAGTTTATTTGTTTAGCACATCTCAACAACTAGGCAGTTCAAAGTCCTTTACATCACAAGTTGGGCAGGACCGGGGAGTCCTACACAACTCTCCAGCTGTTTCAGTAGTATATCATGTTCAACAGTGTCACAGAGGTCCAACAGAACTACCACTGGTTTTTCCACAGTCTGTGTTCATACGAGGGCAGTCTCACCACTGTGATGAGCATGAAAACCAGACTGACAGACATCAAAGAGGTTGGGTAGTAAGGTACTTAACTGTTTAATCACAGCTTTGAGTAGAACGATGGAGATGGGAAATATGTACTTAAGTCTCCAGACTGGAGGCTGTGAGTTACTATAAATATTAGATGGGAAGAGCCATAATGAGATATATGTGCTTTAAGACATATTGGCAAGGAGCCCAGCACAAAACAGAGACTTCTTTCCATCCATCCATTTTCTGTCCCTTAGTGGGGTCAGGAGGGCTGCTGGTGAATATCTCCAGTAAATGTTCTGGGCGAGAGGTGGGGTCACCCTGGACAGGTGGTTCAAGGCATTAATTACCTTCAAGCTGACTTTTGCTAGATTTTTTTTCTAAATATTATGTTGGAAAGAAAATAATTCTTATACAACATCTAGAACTCAGAAGCAGTAATCTCAACATTCTTAATACTTCTGGTATTCAGGGAACTGAGGAAACTATTTTTGCTCATTAAACTGGTGGGCTGTCAGGGCCAGCAGGGCCTTCTCTGATAGCCCTAGAAAATTGAAAAGAAAAAGTGTAAAAAGTCTTAATCATATTTCATTTTATCTATAATTAAATTTTTATTCTGCAAACAAGTTGCTTATCAGTATTTTTGAGGTTTCACTTAATCTCCTGCTTAAAAAAGTGCCTTAAACGCAGCTGGTGAGCTGCTCCTCCTCAGGACCTGCTGTACAAATCCAGCTACCCTTTTGTCAAAAATACCAGGCAACAGGCCATAGTTGGCATAACTGACAGAATTATCAGCCAATCAAAATGAACACACAATGACGGAGCTAACCCTCTGGCCCTGCTGTAAGTGAAGAGCATCCCCTGCATTCCCTGTCACTGCAGTGAACTTGGTATTTACAAAATGGCAGCCGCATCCGCTTCAACTCCGGTTTACAAGCCGTTCTTTCACGGATAACAATGGTGATGGTTTGGTGATGGAAAACCCACACCAAAGCTGGATTCACTAACGCAGACCTCTAAGACCTTCGTAAGGCATTTTAAAGGCTGTATCTATGAGCGCTTACGAGTGGCTTTTCTTTTAATTGTTTGCTATTTGAGCCATATGGATTGATACGTTCAACTGGGGAACGCAGAAAAGTTTTGCTAAATTGCTGGCTGCTCAATTATGTGCACTGTTTTCTGTGTATTTTGCTGAAATATGCATTGATATATTGCTTGACGTATGTATTGTTGGGCTGCTTTGCTGTTCTACTTGGCTATTTTTAATTTATGTGCATATTATTGGACGCATGTGGCTTGGAGTGGTGCTTAGTTGTTGCAACGTCCTGCACAACGTGTGTGTTGTTCAGGCATAGCTGACGTCTATTGAAACTGAAACCTAAGGGGACAAATAATTTAAAATGTTTTTATATGTACCCAGTATCAAATGTCTACTGCAACCTCTCAAACTAAGGAATAAATTAAATACTGTGAAACACACAAAAAAAACAACTTTAAGTTATACATTACACACACAGCAACAACAACATAAACATACTGAAATTAAACTGTGAAATGAGCATAAATGTGTAGTTTGTGGATGTGTGAATACTGGGAAACATGCAAGGAAACCACAGCCCGCAGAAATAAACACCAGCTCTAACCAGGTTCCAGCTCCAAGCTGTGCACTAAAGTATTAATAGCAATGTAAGCTACACAGAATATTAAACTACATCAGGTAGTACCGCATTGCGAAAGATTTACCAAGATATAAACTGTTAAAAGTGGGAAATGTTGTTAAGCATCTTTACCATATCATATGTATTGGATTGTCTGTATTAGGTATAATTTCATTGCTGTCAGAAGAAGATAAAAATGACAGAAAATCAAATATATTTGCTTGTAAAGATTATGTTCACCTAAATGCTCGGCCCTCAGCAACAGCCACAGTACCTTATGTGTGTCTTTGACAAAAACAACTGCAATGAAAGCACTGGTATTGATGCAATATTAGTCTAATTCCACCTGTAAAACAAATTAATACGCATCTTATAATATTTGAGAACCACTGTTACAAATGCATCATATTTATCAGTGCACATCTTATAACTTCTTCACTAGTGATATTCAAGTTAACCATGTCGGATACCAGAACATACTAATTTACTGATACTTCCCTAAAGCTGTACATTGATATGTGACACATAAAAATATTACATATTAAGTTAACTGTCATTGATCCCTTTTAGTGATTTGTCCTCCATGTTGACAACACCACACCTGTAACTGTAAAAAATAATGTCTGCAGGATAAGGCTCTGTCTCAAGTTTCCACTGTGAGGATGTCTCTCAAGGGGATAATGTTACTCTGGTAACAAAAGGTTCCCTCCACACGAACACACTGTGAAAAGCAGGGACAAAGCTCCCAGCCATATAAAATTGCACACCTGTAAATCACACTACCAACGGCTGAAAGTAAAAAGTGCAGGGAATTTCCAATGAGAACATAAAAATACTTCAGTGATATGTTTTTGATGTAGGGATGGAAACAAATAATAGACTTACGATTTCAATGACTGAACAGTGGTTTATAAGGTTAAAATGAAATCCAGTTGATTAACTAATAACGTCCACTTAGACCACTTAGCGAAGCCAATTGGTAGTTGTGAGGCAGAGGAAAGTGAAACCATCCAAACAGAGTCTGGTGTGGGATGCAAAATTCGTTTTATGAGGTTCTGTTTTGAAATATAAACACCGACCAGCCCCTTAATTTATCATCATAGCACTCATTTAGCCGTGCAGCATCAACTTCTCAATTAAAAATGACTGATGAGTTAGAAAGGTGACGATGTGATGATGGAAAAGTGGAGGGAAAAATGATGCCAATAATCAAGGCTGATGGTGAGGAATGCTGAGGTAATGCACTTCAGCAGGTGGGTATGGAGCAATCATACCCACCTGCTGAGAGGCTATGGAAAGACACTAGTTAATTTTTACAAATGTAAATTAGATGCATTAAAAGTTGATTCTGCATACAACATGCTATTTTTGTTCCTTTTTTTTATTTTACCTGTTTTTATTTTGAAGACTTATTGCCAGATTTGGGTAGCTAGGCAGTGTTGTTAACTAAACCTGTCCTCCACCAGTGAGCCATTGTAAAGCAGACTCTGTAACATTTAAACAGGGATAAATGTGCGTTACCATCTGGCAGTGTTTTTCAAACCTGCTGACTTCCTCTTGTACGGGTTTGTGGCCGACATTTACCTCCAGCATCACAGGCAGGAAATAAAGAGGTCATGTGACCTTTCACACTAGATGCATGAAATTGATATTGCTTAGAGTAGACACTCTATTATTTGATTTAAAAACTTCAATTAGTTTCTAAAAGCCAAAACAATTATTTTAGAGGTTCCAGAAGTTAGAAAAAATGTCTGGCAACAATTGTTGCCGGTGGGATTAAACGGGTTAATCCCACAGAATTATGATTCGTTGGATTTCAGCAGCACACAACGGCACCCTGAGGACGTATTGTTCAAGTTTGGAGCAGAGCTTGGTCTAAAATGTTGATTGACAGTGAGCCGCAGGATTTAGAAACACTGCCAAAGGAATGTCAGGAAATGCTACACTGAAAACTTGTCAGATAGTTGCCAAGGAAACACTCAGATAAGGATTTTATCTGATTCAGTTAAAATCAGCTAATGATGTAGACCTATTTTATAGTTCTGAAACCTGCTACTGAAATCAGGGAGGATCTGTGTTAGGTAAATTGTATTATTATCAACTATTTGTTATACTGTTATAATGTTCTTACCTTATGTACTCTTATTTGTTTAGTCATATCTTCTAAGAAATGTTTTGTATTGCTAATCACTCTGATTTCCTTTCTCAGAGGGCCTCCTCCCTTTAGAGTGACAGCGCTCTCTGTGATTAGGGATCCTAAAGACAATAAAAAGAGAGGGGCAGGTAAATGTGCTTCAGAGCGGCAGAAGATCTGTAACTGAAAGCACATCTCTGACTGTTCTCCTCACGAGTATTCAGAATCTAACTTTCTCTTGTCTTTCCTGTGTTATTTGATCTGTGGTAATAGGTGTCAACTCTGACAATCTGAGACTAAACAAACTTTCCACAGTCGTTACATGCTTCTGAAAAGTTTGCATCTGTGAACATG
>NW_006800489.1:217807-241594 GCF_000485575.1 Poecilia formosa | reverse complement strand
TAAAAGACTTTTTCACAGTGACTACCATATTTCCTGCTATAATATAGGATTTTTGTAAGGTTTTTCTGTGTACATTGATATCTCATTGAGAGATATCTGAAGTTTTATATATTTTTCTTTAGGATAGAAACGCACCACAAACCTATGATATATGATATTTTGTGTTTTTATGATGTAAAGCAATTTGAACTTTTTGCTGCAATATTCTATACAACAATGATTGATAAAGCGTAATGAGATATATTATTACCATGTGCAGAAAGCTTTCTTTCACACAGCTGTAGACCCATTTTACACATGTTAAAACATGTGACAAAGAACCAATGAAGTATGAAGCATGGTTCGTTATCACACCAAAACATCTTGCCCACATTTTGCTGACATCATGTCACTGATTGAGTAGTAATACTGGCTGCTACGCCACCATTAATCCGTTCTCACACACACACATACACACAAAATAAAAACAATGTAAAGAATTGAGATCCAGTGACAGTTGGTGTGTCAATTATGTACAATGAGCTCTTTGTTAAGTTAAAAAAAATGAAAGACTTGAAGGAAGTCGTTATGCTTTCTGAGGTCAGATGAAAGATAGCTTTATCTAAACTGATCAGCAACAAATATTCTTTGTTGTCTCATTTTGATACAGAACAGGGAAAATAACACCACACCCTGTTCTGGTTACCTGGAGCACAAACACAGCAGGTTTGACTTTATACCGCATGTCAAGGTCTTACTTTTACAGTGGGGAGAGCAAGGAAGTACACAGCTGATTTAGCAAGTTTTCCTGTTTACAAAGCATGTAGAGGTCTTCAACTTTCACCACAGGTCCTCTTAACCCTTGTGCATGCGAGGACTGAGGCAAACGTAGAGGTCTGTGGCAAATGATACAAGTTTTATGTGTGTGAGGTCTGTTGGACCCCATTTCTAAACACATGGGTTAAACTGTGAGTGACAGAAACGAACACAAAAATCCAGAAAATCACATTGTATAATTTTAAAGTAATTGTCATTTTATTGCATGACACGAGTGTTTAATCAGCTGCCAACCAGTAAGTATTCTGGCTCTCACTGTAGGAATGAAAACACCAGAATCTGAATTTATTGGCCAAGTTTGTCCTCAAACGAGGAATCTGACTTGAGTTTCAATATCAGCATTCAGAAAACATAAACTGATAGATAACCTGTAGAGAACAGCAGAGTTGCAAGCTAATACAAGGTGTCCATTGTTTATCAGAGAAACAGCCTGGGGGATGAAAAACGTCCTCTGTGACAGCAGGTTTTTCCAACTAGCTGTCTGTACTATTAGCATAAAGGCAAAAGATTAAAGTGTTTCATTGACATACCAGCTCACTGAAATATGTCACAGAACAAAGATCCTTTCAGACTTGGCAAACCTCAGCGAGAACTAAGATAGAATTTCCCAAGCAGATATTTATCCACTTGCAAATGTCTGTCATGAAATTGTATTTGTTGGTGGTGAGGATGGAGCCCACACCCTGGGACCCAGGATGTGGTGTAAATGAAGGTTTTAATGAAATCCAGAGCCCAAGATCCAGGCAGCACATGTGAGCAAAGGCAATAGCTCTGACTCTTTTTGCAAATACACAAATGGAACAGGCAGAAAAAGACACTGACATACGACATCTGACAGAGACCCAAATAAGAAACAGGTGGGATTAAATGCACCTGTGTCAGGACACAGGACACAGCTGGGATCGATCAAGGGGTAGAAAAGACGACACAGGAATAGAATTGACTAGAAAACAAACACAAAATTTCACATCCTCACAATATCCTTTGTTGTCTCATTTTGATAGAAACAAAAATAAATCTATCAAAATCTATCAGTGTTGAAATATATCTAACACTAAAGAATAACTAGACTTGGTGCCATAAGAAGGTCCTCGGGGGAGGGCGTCTTGCATGTTTTAGTTCATAATTGGATCCAGGTGGTTTGAAGGCCCAAGAAAAACACTGACATAATGAGGTAGTTGTTGCCACCGCAGGGAGAGAACTAAAACATGTAGGATGTCAGCCCTTGAGGACCGACTTTGGGCACCACTGAAGTAGACTAGCAAAGAATGACATAGCTAGAAACACTAAGAACAACGGACTAAAAGGAAAACAGGAGTAAGGCAGATCTAATCAAATTAAGAACACAAAATAATAATGACACTGGAATCAAATCAAACTACCAAAACAACTCAACAACTCGGGATCATAAGAATAACGTTATAACATGATGTAAAGCTCAAAAAAGTTGAGTGTACATCATAAAGTTTAATAAGTTTAAGTAAATAATTTGCTTTTTATTGCATGACAATCTGATCATCTGCAAAAGAGTAAGAATTTCGGTTCTCGAAGGTCTGTTAGTTCTTCTTTAAGACGTTCTGTTCTCCACTCATTACCTGAACTAACTCTACATGTTTGAACTCTCAAACAAACTTCAATGTTTCTATAGTGGCCAAGGCCAGAGAGCTGTGTATGGACAGCTTACACAGCTCCGCATTGCAGAAGCTGACGTTAGAAACAAAGGGTGCAGAAGCTAAACTGCAGAAGCTAAACTGACATTAGCTTCTGCATTGCAGAAGCTAATGTCAGTTTACTGCTCGCTCAAGACAGACAGGCTGCCTGAAGACGTTAATGGCAGACTGTTTTTGCCATAAAAGTCTCCCACAACACAGACAAAGAGTCGCTAGATTTATCACTAGTTGATGTTCAGGAAAAAAGAAAAAAAAAAAGCTACTCGAGGAGACTGAACAATCAATGAATATAGCGACAAAGTGGATAAGTTCAAATTGTTATACATCTGGTTGAGAACTTTGTCAATGTCTGTTTATTTCTTCTCTTTTCTTTTCAAAACGAACAACCTTTTTCATTACCTTTCCATTTGAGAGAGACAGAATGCATTTTGTTTTAAAATACAAAAATATACCAAATTTCAGATAAGTTTAATGAGGTAGTTGTTGAATTAGCTTTCAAAATAAAAAAATAATAATTTATAGTGCATTTTGTAGAAGAGGTGGCAAAAGAGGTTCTTTCAGCTTAAAAGGTTGCTGAGCCCTGATTTAGCATAAATTAGACCACATCAGTCCTACAAATGCAATCCAAGTTTCTGATAGCATGGAGATTAATTAGACCAACTGTATGCTGAACGGTTTACCAACAAACTGAAGAAGATGCACCATGAATCCTGACCAATAAAAGAATATAATCATGTCTGATTGCCACAGAAATTTAAACCCTTCTCTGTCATTTTCCAGCTATTAATAGCACTAATTTGCATTTGTATTTGCAGCATATTTAAATATCAAGTAAGCATGACAGTAAAGACTGGCACCTTTCTTTCATTTAATGCTAAGCTAAAATGATGGTTTATGTGTGTGGCCTGGGGAAAGGGGAAACACACCCCACTGAAAATTAAACAGGAGCCACAGTTTCAACAAGAGACTTTCTAACATCCACCTTGCAAGAAGAAACAAGGAGGCATTATATAAATTTGAAAACCAGTGAAAACTGTTGTCTAAGGACATAAACTCAGCAGCAACTGTATGAGCATATCCAAAATGAAACAAGAAAAAATTATTTAGAAAAACTACAAACTTGGCAAAAGAAGTTTGTTTCTCTTCCCAGACTTCTCCAGGAAATGTTATTTAAAACTAGACTTAAACACAGAGAAAAAAAGAAAATAAAGTTTTCCTTCTTGTGTAAACACATTTACGAAACTCAAGAAATCATCATGTTACCAGCCTTTTTTATGCCTATATTTAGTCAAATCTATTTCCCAATCTTACGTCTGAAACAGTGCAACAACAAAAGCAGGATCAAAGAAGTGCAGTGTAACTGAATGTGAGTAAGAGGCAGTCGGGTATTGGTGAAGGAGGGAGAGGAAGGCTATAAACGGCTCCAAATTGAAAAGCAAGTGCATTACCTTGGCAACAGCCCTAAGAGTCCCCAGAGCCAACATGCTGGAGTAGTCAAGCATGAGGCTATATCCCACAACACACTGTAGGTCTGAACTGCTTTGCTTAAACCCTGTTCTAGGCCATTCATTTTGGAATGTCCTACCCCTACTGGAATTTCCTTTCCCCGTGTTTGTAAATCATACACACCCTAAAGAACAACCAAGTCACATGGTGTTCAGTATATCTTGAAAGTTAATGCCTAGTGTGGCTTTGCATTGGGTATTTTTTTGTATTTGCATTTTTTTCTGATTCCAGCTACGTGCTATATAGATGTAAGGAAGTATGCGTTTACTCACAGTAGATCTGTATTTCGAAGTCTAGGGTTTTGTTTTGTCCCTCAAAGGAGATGACACATTGGACCTTATTTCTGTTGATCTCTTTGGTGGGCTTTCCAAACAATGTGCTCACTGTGGTGGTTGTATCGCTGATTTGGAGAGTTGAGCTGTTTGTCCATCTCACTTTGTCTTTTAAACCATCATCAGTTTGCCACGAAATCGAGGCCGGTGGTTTGAATCCGGAAGCGGTGCAGGTCGCGAGAGGAACCTCTTTGTTTCCAAGAGTGGGTTGGGTACTCTCTACACTTCTTCGTTGAGGTACTGGGGTTGCAAGAAAAAAAAACAACACTTCTCTTAACTTCTGCACAAGCGCAACATCCAGAACATGGTTTTAAAAATTCAACTTACCACGGACAGTTAACTCTATTTTTATTGTAGGATATCCTGAGGGGAAAATGGAAAAGACGCAAGAGTAGATTCCAGTGTCCAACACGCTTGCATTAGATAGCTTGAGAGTCCCATTATGTTCAGCAAATGCCCCGATAAATTTAAATCTCCTGTCAGGCCCGTTAACGAGACGAGCGTCATCCTTTGTGATGGTAAAGAAATTGTCCAATTTCGGTTTTCCTTTCGTCTTTCTCTGCCATGAAATCTGTTCCACGTTGTCATTTTCTGATAACTTCTGTGTTAGCTTGCAGGGTAAGATGGTGGTACCTCCCTCGTCCACAGTGATGCTCCCATCTGCAACCTGCGCTGTAATAAAACATAAACGTTAGGAACCTAAAATCTGCAGCAAAATAAAAGGCAACAATAAAGAATGTACGGATTTAAGGCCAAAATTATTCACATATATTAATAACTCAGGGTTTCCCAAAGAAAACTTGCCCAGTGGTCAGGGTGGTGAGGCAGTTCACCGAGTTTTTTTTGTATTAAAAGACATTAAGTTGACACGAAATGTAAAATTGTTACAGGAAGACATCGCCAGTGAAATGCTATTTGGACCCACAAGTAGAGTCCTAAAAACAGCAAATCAAACAAATACACTTGAATATCAAATATTTGCACTTCTGTTTAATCCAAATTAAGTCAGCGGTTTGGAGCTAAACCTGTCTCATAATTCACAAATGCACAATATGAGATTCACACATGCAAACACAAATATATCTTGATTTATAAGCTGCTTCTGGCCTGTGAGTTGTGCTGCATTTGTGTGTGAATTTTGAGACTCCCCTGGGTTCTCAATCCACAAATGTCTTTTTTAAATAAATTGTCTATCTGATTGCAGTGGCTCCATAAGGCCCTCCAGGGCTTCAGGGGCCCCATAAATGCTAATATTTTAACACAGACAACAGATATAGATATGTAACATTTGTTTATTGAGCATATAAATGCGGCTAAATTTGATTTCATTCTTTCAGCATACATAAATGAAAAGATTTAAAATTGTTTAACATTTAAATTTAAGATTTTAAGGAGCTGGCAAGTTTACTTTGTAAAAGTTCAAAGAACGCTCTTCATTGATTGTTTAGTTACCACGGAAACAATCTGGTGCTGTCAGCTTTATCTTTTTGTTTGAGCTCTGTTTGTTCACAAATATATCTCAGTAAACTACAATTATCACCAATGTCTTTTAAGGCTGACCAATTAAACTACCCCACTTTCTCCCAGATTTCACTAAGTCCATGGCAAACTGCTGTTAGTGGTTCTTAGCAGGAAAAGGGGCCCCTAAATTAAATTCTGCTCAAGGCCCCATAGAGCCTTGAACCAGCCTGCACGATGAGAAAAATCCACTGCACTGCACATCTCTGCTGGATACAGAAGGACAAAAGGAAGAAGTAATTTATGTGGTTTACTTCTTGCCCTTCTGTTGAGCTTATTTAATAAGCTGTTTTGGTTGCCTAAGTTTTATGGGACAAGTTCTTCAGATCTCACTTTGGCTGACTAAGTGGACAAAGCATTTAATATGGTTTGATGCTTTGCGTAACTGGAAAAATACTCATAATATACTGATAAAATAAAACCAGTGTGAGGAGCGACTACAAGACAAGCCTGAAGGCTCCTCCACAGGCTGAACCGCTTAAACACTAACGCTCCAGGAAAACTGGGACCACATACATAACTATTTACCACCACAGAAATACAGCCAGTGTGCTGAGATGTAAACAAAGAACGTAATTCTTTGTTGACAAAGATGAATCGTTCTCACCGGAAGCTCAGGGCGGACCTCTGAAAGCGTGACTACAAGCTATATCATAGAGCTGCACAAGCAGAGAAGGAAGACTTAGATTTTTAATTATTTTCATTTAACCAAGGATTTTGCGACTTGTAGAAAACAAAACAGGTAGCTCTCAAAACAATATAGTAAATTGTCAATCTTGAATTGGTAAATGGCTTGTACTGCTGTAGCGATTTATCTTGTCCGGAGGGCTCCAAAGTCCTTCACAGTCATTTATCCATTCACGCACAAATTCACGCATTCACGCACAAATTCACACTCTGAATGGTGGTGAGCTACATTGTAAGCATAATTGCCCTGGAAATTCCCCTCTTGTTGCTTCTGACAGGAAGAGGGGCCCCTCTTGCTGGGGGACAAGAGGGGCCGTTAGAAGCAAGAGGGGCCCCTTGCTTCTAACGGTCTTCCTGTCAGACCGTTAGAAGCAATAATATATCTGTTTACATTTAAGTAAAAAAAAAGAAGCCATAGTCTAAAACGTTTTGTAGTAATCTCAATAATTAATGGGAAAAATCTTTAACAGCATTTCAGCAATTAAAGTATTCTTACAGCTGACCAGGTTTCTGGATGTTTCCACTGGTGTTTGGACAATTTATTTTGGTGACGAGTTCTAATTCTTTGAGATTGGAAGGCCACTTTCCTGTCAACATAATCTTTAGCTTCTTCCAAAGACTTTCACAAAAAATTTATCAGCATCAGTGTCATAACTGTGGAATTTTCGTATTTCAGAACTATTTGCAGCTAATTTTTTAGACACTTAGCTGGGAAAAGATATGCACTTCCAGCAGTCCAACAATCCCAACCGTGCAATTAAAGCTAAAAGGACATGCATAAGCACAAAGAATATCCATGCGTTAGAACGGCCCAGTAATAGCCCACACCTAAATATAACTTACAATCTCTGAAAATTCTTGAAAGGTGACATTCTCTAGTTGTCTCTATTCAGTTAAATCAAGCTCAACCTAATCTGCAAAGATTCTGAGAGACATTTTAGAAGCCAAATAGGCCCAAATGTCAGTTTGTAGATGTGCAAAGCTGTCACAAATATACACCAATAGATTTGCAGCAGTAGCTGCAGTGAAATGGGATTCAAAGTGTTGAACAGAACAGTATTCACCTTTATATTTGTTAAAAAAAAAAACAATGTATCAGTTCCTTCCACGTCACAAATTTGCACCACTTTGTGTAGAGTATAGGTCACAAAAGACAAGGGTACAATGTAATATTTTACAACGTGTCAAAATGCGAAAAAGTTCAAGGATGTTGAATATTTTTGCAAGACATTGTGGCTCAATGTGACTTGTGAACACAGAATTGCATAACATGATAATTTTTCAGTCATAACTGTACAATTACTTGATTCAATTTGCATGCTGTTGTAAGGCTGCAACGTGTCTTTTTATTCGCTTCTATAATTTATTTCTCGGCGGTAGCTAAATGAAATAATTAAATATCAAAGTAAGCCTCCTGTTTTTACAGTTTCGTTAAATTGAGTCTACGTCCGTCCTTATCACAAAGATGGAGACAGACCTTCAACCGTCCATGTGCACTTTAAACAGCTCGACGGTAAAAATAATAAAAAAAATAAAAATAAAGAGAGAGAGAGAGAGAAAAGAAACAAGAAGGAATTCGAAATATTCTCCAGTGCGTCAAAATGTAATAAGATTTAATGTTCAATCTAGCGTCGCTCCGTGCAGAATGTTTCTCTCGAAGCAGAAACGTGGTAAATTGCATTATGATAAATAAAGTGAATCTGTTAAATTGGTTCTCTCCGTGAGAACGGAGGGCAAACATCGAGACATACTGCATCCAAATCAACATCACGTAGAGATGTAGCGCAAGAGTCACGGCGTTTTCTCCTCATGATTAAAGCCAACACAATGGAGCTTCTGCGAACGGCAGCATCGACGCAACTAAAACACAATTCTCACTGTTCTTCCCAGAAAACATAAAGGCATGCTTTTAAAAACGTACATACCTCGCGCATCTCTGCTACAGACGAGCGCAAACACCAACAAAAAAAGCGTGTGGGACATTAAGACACCATATGGCAACGAAAAAGAGGCGAAAATCATCCAACCATTCAACCGTCTGCATTAAAGTGCGCCACTGCTGTGGAAGTGGAGGGGGCGTGGCCTTTTTTTCCACCTGGTACTGAATTCTTGTATTTATCTTTCGTCTGGTTTTCGTCTGGTTTTACCACCTTTCTGTCTACACCACCCCTTTATCCCAGCATCTTTATATATTTTTTGCATTAGAATACTGAATATTCATAAGGAAAACTTGACAAAACTCAAACAAGACGTCGTTTTGATGACACTAACATGCGTAGTACAAATTTTAAGCAAATGACACAATTTGCATATTATCATCCAGCTTCTGCGGCTCTTTTTATTTGGTTATACAAGAAGAGTGCCCAAAGTGCAGTTTGCAGCCCTTGAAATGATTTTGTCTTGCTCCAGAACTTGGTTCAAGGATGGTAAAAAAAAATGTGTAACTCATGTATGAGAAATTGAGTGTATTTTCTAAATAACTGTCAGCTCTTCACTGAGCACTATAAGATCAGCATCAGGCTATCTGGAAAAAGATGAAGCTGCAAACTGGATGAATCTATTTTACAGTTCATATCAAGTGCTGAAAAACTCAGCACTTGATCATTTGTAAAACTTACAATGAGAGACATTTTCATTTTCATAACAAACAAATTGGAAAAACACTGAATCAAACAATGAGGGAATAGCTTTTAACTTAAGTTGTCTTATTTACAGTAACACACTCCAGAGTGAGTGCCTGAGAGAAGCTCTTTGTCACACTCTCCACATATGTTTCTGCTAAAGGGACAGAGAGGGGCAAAAGGAGCAGGGACGAGTGCATTTCACACTTGAATAGATTGATGATATCTAGTACCTGGAAATCAGCATCGGTACTCAGCGGTACCGAATTTTGGTACTTTTGTGTGTGTTGTTTTTTAATAATGAGATTTTTTTATTATTTCTCAATAAAATTTAACTAATATAGACAACATCCTACTCTTTGTATTGTAACATCACAGAAGTTTAGCAAATGTCTTTAAAGTAAAAACTCTTCAGAACAACTAACGCAGTGTTTTGTCTTACTAAATTTATTATAATCCAGCTCTTCCTGTTTGTCGTATGAATAAAATGTATTCTATTTTACAAATGGAACTTGAGGAATTACAAGTTATGAAGGTGAAGCAAACTTCGTTGCTGTGAAATACATGTACCGTTTCTCTTCTTTCCTTCTACAGTTCTTTTTCAAGAACACTAACATGCCATCTTTTTCTCAGATTAGAAGTGTTTCCACCACTGTCCTTGTACTTTGTGTCGCAAATATTGCAATGAGTATAATTTTACGTCGCATTTTGAAAAGTGGAGTCATGCCTTTGAGCCTTTTTTTTATCGGCCATGCTTAGTTTGTTTACCGAACCAGTGGCTGCTGACATCAATAAGCTCTTGCGCCTGCTATGCTGCGTACAGGACAACCATGGAAAATCCCCCCATACTCTCTTCAATACGTCACAATGATGCGTTAAGGTACCGACAAAATTCGGTGAGTGGAACTCGGTACCCACTTGTAGAACAGACACACTGAGAACTGGAACACTGGACTCTTTAAACTACATTCTAGAGAAGTTTCTGTCACATAATGTATGACTCGGTGGTAGCCTAATATACAAAGTATTCCTCAATTAACAAATAAATATTGCAGTGATCGAGCCTGCTGTTTTTACACCATTCCATTAAATACTGGCTTTTGCATATTTGCCTTCAGGAAAATGCTTAAAAATAAACATTATAAAAAGGCGCTTAACTGTAAATACCACAGTTAGTGCAGCACATTTTCCTGCTGCCATAGCACAACCATTGGAATTTACACACATAAAATCAAGCATAAATATCTACACTAATTGATCTATGATTTGACTATCAATAAGTGCTGTCATGACAAAAGGAGGGGTGTTCACTACCAGTTTCTAAGCCTGAAGTGTGTGTAACATGCATTCAGTTTTCAAATGTGCTGCAAATGAGATTCTTTTCAAGAAAGGCAAAGACAGGTTTTGTATTTGTACCCTCAGTCATTGTTTGAAATAAGCTTAATAAGGGAGAATATAATGTTCAAATATTTTATTGGTAGAACAATTGCTCAAAAGAAGGAGAGAAAAATAGCGATTGTTTTTCAGATAAATACAAAATCAAGACGTCTTATGACGTAATCTGGAGGAGACCCTTTTTTTCTAATATTTCTAGAGGATAAACCATATTTGAATAGGAACTCGAAAGAGATGAGATTTTCCTAATAGGCATCAGTTCAAGATCTGCTCTTTGACTCACTTGCTGCAATGGCATCTATTGATAATGATTGATCAGAAGAGTTCACACACTTGGTTGCAAGTTGTTACTTGGAGGCATATGCTTTTGTTTCATATTTTAAATGTTTTGCCGCTGCTTATGAACTGGTCTTTGTGTTAACGGTTTTGAAAAAAGTTGCATGAAAGCAATCAAGAAAATTTTAATAGTGATCCGAGAAAGTGTGTATTATCAATAAAATCCCACATTATTGTTTTTTTTTTTGTTTGTTTGTTTGTTTGGTTTTTTGGGGGGTAAGAAATGAGAAACTGCTACAATGATGTACACAAAAGACTAAATGTCAGTCACACCGAATTACATAATGTCAAAGTATTATATCATCAATATTTTCCCATAAAAAGATGTAGTAAAAATATTTACAAAATTGTGAAGGTTGTACTCACTGTTGTGATCTGTGCTGTATACCATCTCCCTCTGCTGGCCGAAGGATCTCTCTTTCTGGCTGCTGGCGCTTTATATCTCGGAAACTGCCGAAGACACGTGATGAGAGCGCACTTCCGCTTTCACGTGATTTTTAATACGGGGGTGATATTCCGCTGCTTCAATCTCATTTTAATCAGTCGTCCTTATTTCCTCAGATTACGTGTCCGTGTAAGGCAAAACAGTTTTATTTATATCGCTTATCTTTTTATTTTTGGCCCTAATTTTATCTTTGATCACTGTTCTTTTTTTTTTATTAATGTATAAAAAACAAAATCGATTTTGCTTACATGAGAAAATCAGAGAAATATGAATCCTCATTTGAAAACCCAGTTTCTCCGCCTAGAAATACTTTTTTACCTTAAAAAAAATAATAAAAATGTATTTGGCATATTGTGATAGAAATACATTTTGGTAAAGTTAAAACAGTTATAAGCTCAGTTGAGGATACTGACCTATTTCTGTGTGCCTTTTCACACAATATCTTCATTGGTTCAAAATCAAATTGAGCTTCAAGTTGATGCTGCAGTGACAAGAGAAGGTGTTTAATACGTCTTGAAATTTGATGAAGAATGTGGCTGCACTTGGTTATTTGTTGTCTGACATATGAGCTGATTGGTCCCGAGTCAGTTTGCAAGCGGGGTAGATTGTGTCAAATAAGATCTGCCTTTGGTCCATTGCATCATCGATGTTCGATATGAAGCAATGGAACATGACTGACTCTCCATGTGACATCAACACATAGCAGTGTTCAGCGGTTTGAGGCTGTGATGTTGGAAAAAAAAGAAAGAAATATGTGAGAACATTTCAACTTGGTTCAATTAAAAACATGCATCACAAACCCACAATTCTTTCTTGTAGCTGCAACGACAACACAGGTGGAAGAGCTGGATAAATATCAGAGGTGTTTTCGTTAAGTTGACCAGAAGGAGGTGAGAGACAGTCTGAAACTATTTTGCCCGCTTAAAATGTTGTTGTGGCCAATGTGTTAAAAAATGTAGATGTTTAAATGTAGCAAAAAAAAAAAAAGTAGCTTTCAAGTATCACCCATGTTAAATATGTCGTGGTAACAGCTTCTGGTAACAGTTACATAAATATCTCAACCTTGATGTAAAGACTAGTTTGATGAACTGAAATAAAATAAACGCTTCTTGTAATTACCTGCAGTAAGTTTTCTTGTCCTGATAGACTGAGCATGCTTTAACAACGTCCTAGATGTTGAAGATCACCAATCACACACGATAACCGAAGCAGCCAGCAAACATTATGCAAGTCATTTCCTGCCTTTCAAGCAGTTGAAGTTTCACTACAGAACCACCATAACTACACACAACTGGCGTCTGCGGATCCTGTACTAGTTTACAAAATGCTGGGTGCTTGTAGGTTAGGCAAAGACTTAAGACTTGAATCGTGTTGCAAAGGAACAACCTGTACAGTTACATTTTTTAAACTATGTTTTAGAAAGTGGAAATACCAGCATGATGAGAAAATATGTCTTTGTTTTATTCTATTGCAGTCCCATTTCATACATGTGTAAATAAACAAAGAAAACAGCAAAAAAAAATATCAAGTAAGTCATAATTTCCATGAAAGTACACAATCAAAAAACACAATAAACAACAACATCCTCTGCAGTTTATGGATTCCCTGCATATTACTTTATTATACGCCAGGATATCCAATTTAAAAAACAAAACAAAAAATAAATACATAACTGATATAAAATGTCTTTATAAAAAACACACGAGTTGTACCTATTCAGACCTGCTGACCATGAAATACAAATTTAATGAAGCAGTACCACTGACAATGCAACAGACCCTCAATAAGAAGCTGACAACAACATACTTGGTTGTTGTTTTTGTGCCTTAATATCTGAACCCTTTAATATGAAGACAACCAAGTTGCTGGGAAAGGTCTACTTCTTGTCATCTTGTGTTTCTTCTGATTGTAAAGACAACATGTAATGTCCATCAAACGTTTATCTCTTTCTTCAAAGGCCTGGAACATGTCTCAGCTCAGAGATGGCCATAAATTGAATTCAGTCTCTCGATGTACATCCTCCTCTGCTGGGCGTTCCTCCAACAGTCTGGACTAGCTGGAAGATTGACCAGCTGGTAGATCTGCAGCATAGAGACAGAGTCAGAGTCATTGGGTTGTAGAGAAAAAGGTAGAAAGATTCAGAAAGCAGAAAATCTGGTCATTGACTCTCACAAATAGGAAAGGACAAACTACAGCCATGAGAAATAGTGAAGAAAACTGTGATTTTTAGCAGTAAATACTGCAATGGTTTGATGATAGTAGAGATGTTTATATGAAAGACGATTATGTGTGGTAGTTTTAGCAGTGGTTTGTGAAAATCATTTTTTTCTTTTTCTTTTTTCTTTTACCTGTTCTGGTTGAGACTGGGAGTGCTGATGCTGGTTGTCGACTGGGCCTTGTTCTTGTCTTCCTCTCCCACTCTTTCTGCAGGGATAAACCAGGTAACATTAACATTCCTTCACATTTCTTTACACTCCCATAGTTTCACTTTGAGCCATATTTTATCCGCTTTGGAAAGTATTCACAGCACCTTGTGGTTTTTTTTTTTTTTTTTTTTTTTTTACATTACAGTCTTGTTCCAAGATGCTTTAAATGTCTATTTTTTTTCCCTCAGAACTTAATACAAGAGACCCAAAGAAGCCAAAATGAATTAAGTTGTTTTTTTTATTTAGCAAATACATAAAAAATAAAACTAAGAAAACGGATTTCCATAAATATTCATTACCTTTCTCTCAATAACATCTTGTTCTGCAGCTGTCTAGACATTCCTAGACCTGCTGAATTAGCAGGCATAGCTCTACAGTTGAATACTGATTCAAGTTTCGACAGGCTGAGTCACCCAAAAACATTCAGAGTTGTCCTGGTACCTTGAATATCTTCGCTGGATTCCCAAGGCCCTTCTCCATCTTTCAGATGGAGAATATGGTTTCTCCATTTCTGGAGTTTCTGGGAAACTATCCTGACTAGTTTCCCAGATCCTGCCATAGAAAAACATGATGGTGCCACAACCATGCCTCATTGTAGCGATGGTATTGGCCCTGTGTTCAACAGTGTCTGGATTCCTCCAGACATGATGCATAACATTTATGCCACAGGGTTCAAAGTTTGTCCCACAGCATATTATTTCTAAAGGTCTGAGAGCCTTTCTCAGCTGATAAAATGATGCAGAGAGGATTGTCAAATGGAAGTTTCTCCAATATCCAGAGTGCAAAGCTAGAGCTCTGACATACTGACCAAACGGTTCTTGATCTCTCTGACCTCGGCCTTTCTCACTCAGTTACTCAGTTTAGAGGGTCAGTCAGCTTCATCATCCATTAATGGATGATGAAGGTCGCTGTGTTCATTTTTCTGTAGGGGTCCGCACACAGGTTTTTTGCGTGTATGTTTTCTTTGACTGCGTGCTTGGTTTGTTCTCTTACATGAACTATTAACTGCAGGACAGCGTGTGGTTTCCGTATCTCGTCCAATTGACTGAATTCATCACAGGTGGCCTCAAATTAAGCTGTAGAGACATCTCAACTGTGACCGTTTGAAGCTTCACAGCACAGGGTGAGAAAACCTAAGTATGTGTGATGTCAGTTTTTTAAGGTGTTTGATTCTTACTTACATATTTGTGCTCAAGACAGCATGAGTAAACTCTTCATAATCAGCAACAGCTAAGTGTGTGCAATTAAAGCTGAAAGTTATTTGATCAAGATAAGCAGCACTGAAATTTAGAGTAAAAGCATTCTGAAACTATTTTTTTCTGTTTCCACACCTCTAAAAGGACCTGACTCAACTCTGGAAACAAATTCTGATGTTTAGTAAGAAGCCACTGCAAGCCTTTAGTTTCCTTAAAAAGGTTTGTATGAAAAAGTGCAGCCCTCTCTTTTATTTTTGGAAACAACACCCTCCTGAGTTTTGTTCTTTAGGACTCTAGCTATAACTGGACGTGAGAAGCAAGACCACAGACTTAGCCCTTCAAAACAAAAATTAAGAACACAAGGACATAAACTGACTACACCCACACGGGCAAGAAAAGCATCGACCTGGTTTTTATCAACAAAGCAAGTTTGCACAAGAAGAGAAATGCCCCCTCCACATGTGTAGCAAAGAAACTAACTTGGCATTACAGCATGGACAGAAATAAG
Organism: Poecilia formosa; assembly: GCF_000485575.1. Lineage (NCBI taxonomy): Eukaryota > Metazoa > Chordata > Actinopteri > Cyprinodontiformes > Poeciliidae > Poecilia > Poecilia formosa. Next base: position 226,138 of record NW_006800489.1, on the reverse strand, counting down.
ACTGGGATTTTTAACATACTCAACATGTTTTGATTTAATTTATGTCTCTGGGCTAATCTAATCGTTATTTTGTTGAGAGGTAAGCGTTGCGTCAAGTCAGGGTTCTGAGTACCAACTAATGGTTTGTGGCAGAAGTCACAACAAATAACATTACCTTTGCATGACTCATAACTAGATTCCAGAGAGACTCAAATATGTCACTCTATCAAACATCCCCTTTTTGTCCCGGTGCCACGTTTTGTCAAGACTCTGGGTTTTGGGTTGGGATTTTACTTGATGTAACATTTTGGTTAGATTTGTCTTGTTTTCCTTATTTCAGTCTCTCATAGTGTTTCTAGTTATGTTTATTTCTTACTTATTTTGCTACCCCAGTTTCAGTTGTTCTTATATGTCTTAGGTTATTTCTTTGCTTAGTCCTTCTAGTTACTCTAGCTCTGTGTTTCTTAGTTTTGATTATTTTTAGATCAGCCTTGTTTCTGTTCTTTCATAGTTTTCCCCTCATGTCTTTGTCTCTTTCTAGTTTATCATGTTGTCTTTAGTCTTAGTGTTTCTTTAGTGTTAGACTTATTTCCAGCTCCCTTGTATTTCCTTCTTCTCTCTTGTGTTCCTTGTATATCTTCCCTGTTCCACCTTCTCCCAGCCCCTCAGCACGATTCCTACTCCAACTACTCACACCTGCAATCCTCTTCAATCCAGGTCCATTTTTTCCACTTTCTAACTCCTAGTATTTAAGCTCCTCTATTTCAGTCACAACTCGTCAGTCTGTCTTGTCACATCCCTGTTTGTCCTTGTCATTCTGTCCTCTTCTCCCTTGTTCCCTATGTTGTCCTCGAGTCTTCTGTTTGGATTTGTTTTTCAGATTATTTTGTGCTCCCCTGGTCTTTCCACATTTTGTAAGTTTGTTTCTTTGGTTTGTCATTACACATCCACACCCTACTACGTCTCCTGCCTGCTGAATTTGGGTCCACACTGCAACACATGTCACATTTGTTAAAATACCAACAGATACAGAGCACATGACCAAAGAAGCAACCTATTCTATTTACAAAATCCACCATTTAAGAAAGATCACCAAACAGCTTTTGTCTCTATACAAGCATGAGAGTAAAGCAGGAACACAGAGAACTTGATGTCTGTCATCACCATGTGGGAAGTCTCAAACGTAACAATATGGCTTCTGTGGCTACAATAAAGCCATGAGTCACAGCAAGGCAGGTTTTCTGAGTCCAAATGGGTGAATGTTGTTTTTAGTGACCACTTTGAGTGGTCAAAAAAAAAAAAACATTTGCCAGATATTGCACAGAGGGTAAAACTTTGCAAAGATCTGACGCAGAACCTTAGAGATGTGTCATCATAAACTGTGAAAAACAACCATTCATCATCATGTTGGCGATATTATGCTATGTTACATCTATTACAATGTGATATCTTTGGTATTCTTTAGTAAAATTAAGAAATGTGTTTCTGTCATGAGCTGTAAGTATCAAAATGCTCAATGATCAAATTTAAAAGCAAATCTCTGCAAAGACATTTATGTTTTGAGACAACATGGGTTCATCCACTGAGTTCAAGAGGCTCATGGATGATTCATGTTTTTTTCATTTAGAGTTAAGAGGTTAGGTTAAAAATATAAATATTGCACTGGAAATTATACACTGCTGTACTGAATCCAAAAATGTCTAAAATAAACAAGAGGAGCGTTATTGATCATATCTATTTTCAATTGGCTACAAACTCTGCGCAGAAGCAAAGCTTAAAGAAATGAGGGATGAAGCGAAACATAAAATGGAAAAATAATACAAATATGCCTAGTTTTTCTACATTGCCAGCTTTTATCTGGGGTTATTTGTTTTCCTTCCTACCAAGGTGTTTAACTTTTACTGTGGGTAAAATGTATTTGTTTATATGTATGGGCTCTTCTTAACTGGCATCCCTTTCAGCCCAACACGACTCACATCACACTACTCCCCACTAATCTTCAACACAACCAAACTGTGAGATGGGGTGAAAACACAGTTAAATATCTAATGTATTTAAAGATTGTTTTCAGGAAAAACAAATGCTCACACTCACATCATCTAGAGCAAACTTTAGAAAAGTCACACTAACTCAATAGATCAGGGGTCAAGCAAAAAAAAAAAGACAGTTCTTTTTTTAAACACATTTCAAGTAAGTTGATGTTTTTAGTTTAACACACAATATTAGGATGGAGATGAACAGTCACATTAATATTACAAGCAGTCCTTAAACCTAACAGCAAAAGAAAAAAAAAATCATAATTGTAATAATTAAAAGGTATTACTCACTTGCAGAGGCAGACGATTATCATGAAGCAACATATAAACAATCCAATGGCAGGTGATAGGATGAAAAATATGTACCTTGAGAAATTAACACCTGAAAGAAAGAAGAGGATCATTTTGAACTGTACAAGTGATGCTACAGAAGTGATCAGTCTTTTTTTTTATCTCTACATACCTTGTTTGTTAGATACAGTTAAATTCCATGGCATTTTTCGAACACCTTCTCCATCAGTTACAGTGCATGTATACAGTCCAGAATCATCATGTTGAGCTCTAGAGATGCTGAGCTTGGAAGGTATATTATAGTCTATTTTGACTCTTTCAGAGGAAAAATTTGAGAACGTCTGATTCAATGAGATGGAATATGAAAAATAATATCTGCCATTGCTCCAGCTGATTATCTTTGTGGCATTCTCAGATATGTTGCAAATAAACACGACCGAGTCGCCGCTGGACACCGACATGTTCCTCTGAGTTTCCATCTGAGTCGCTGACACTGAAATATACAGACCAAGGTTACAGTAACACTCAGTTCAAATCTGGATGAAAACATGCAAAAACAAGAAGAAATCTGTACAATACCTTCAAAGACATTCTGCATTTTGAACAGCTGAATGAAGAGTAGAGATGCTTGCTTCAGATTGAACATGTTGACCATCTGACAGAAAGAACCAGACTGTCACTTTATCATCTGCTGCAAATGTAGACGCAGAGGAGGCGATAAGAAAGGGAAGTGGTTGAATGTGTCTTTAAAAAAATTGAGGAAGAGTGTCAAAGAGTTCATGGAAATAACCTTCAGATACAAAAGCTCATGAAATGTTAAATAATCAAAGGCAATAAGCCAATGTTTGAAAATAAAAAAAAAAGTTCTTGATTCTTCTAGATGCTGACTGAGCTCTTGCATTTAATCTTTGTGCAACAAGGACCCAGAAAGTTTCTTTGTCTCTCCATCTATTGCAAACTGGATCTCATTCAGTTTCACCTTCCTTTCCATCTCACAGTCTCCTTGTTGTGCTTGTTAATCCTATTAGATGACACTCAGGTAGAGAACACAGTAAAGTGTCAGCCTCTCGTGATCCAGAGACATGATACAGAAATTGAGGTCATGTTGCCTCGGCATCTCATGCTATATCGCAGATACACACTCAGCTTGCCCCTTTTTGCAAAATCAGCAAACTGTAATCTAGTTGCAGACACTGTAAACATCATCAGATTTGTCCAGTTCTGGTAAAGCTCATGACACAACTATGGACACATCTGAGTTTCTCACCTTCTTGTAAACCTAAGAAGCCATCCTTCTGGTTTGAAGTAAGGATTGGTTCGCTGCTCTTCACGATGAAACGCAGAGTTCGTGTGCACCGGACTGAACCAGTTCGCTGTGGTAACTGTTCGGCTAACACTGCGATTTCACTTTCAGCTCCCTGAGCAGGTAGCGAAAAATGATTGTAACTCTCACATTGACTGCAATGACAGATAAATGTGACATTTAACCTTGATGTTTTCTTCGTACGGGAAAAAGGAAGCACAGAGCGACCACAACCACAAAGTCAGGTGATTATTTTAATGATATTACCGGCGCTCATGTTCGGCTTCTGAGATGCACTTGTTAACAATTTGTCACACTGTGAAGGAAGAAGTGACAGAAGACGCAAAAAGAGCTGCTAAACAAGTGTTTGCTCAGTTCAGACGTTTGTGATTTGTTGTGCTAAACAACAAATCACAAACGTTAGCCTGACGTTAGCCTGCGTTAGCCTGATGTGCAGAGTCCAGGGCCCCAGGACTCTGCAGGACTCGTCGCAGAAATGCTGCATTATAAGACAATCCAAGACCCTACCATCAGGGGAACTAGAATAAGCTGCAGTATGACAAACAACAAACCGTAACAACTATTAAAAATTATTTCAACACTTGTAAACCAGCCAGTGTTACTGGTTAACAAATTCAAATCAACTTATGCAACTTATGTGAATTTTTGTCCTGTCCTTTGCATTTAAAAAAACTTCTCAGCAGAATAGGTAGTTAATCATTAAGAGTTATACTTACTAAAATGATAAACCATAAAAATATGCATGTTGACAAAGGTTTCTTTGAGAAAAAAAAACAAACAATTATTAAATGCAGTCAGCAGCCATGTAGATTGTCTAGTTTGAGGCTGTGATTTAAGGGAGTGTCACTAAAAGGAGTGTTTACTGTTGGTCAGTTCATTCCTGCTATTTTAGTTTTTGAAAATCCCAGACATTCGTGCTTTGTCATTCTCAACCACTGACCTGTGCTGATCGTGGCTTTTGGACTTTCCTCAGTCTCCTCTCTTTGGGTTCGTAGGTTACATACTTGAAGAAAGCCACTAACTGAGGAAAACCACATTCCTGTCCTGCAACTTTTATAGAGTCAAATCCACTTCAGTAACACTGAACTGAATAATTATCTGTACAATGTTACTGAATTTTGAAAAGGCAATTCATATTTGATTAAAGTAAAGATGCTAGAATGAGCATGTTGGTGACAGTTAGAGTAAACAAAAAACTTTTGTAAAGAACTTCATATAGTAATAAAATGAGCTTAGCATCAATGCAAAACAACATTTATTACTTGTTCCAAAGATTCAGATTGATGATGTTGGGTCTTTGAGGCGTGCATCCATCATACCTGTCCAATTATTAAATTTAGGATTTTAGATTTGAGATCAAATTATCTATTATCTCCCTAATAACACTTTTGTTATGAGTTGTAATGGTGGTAGATTTGGACTAAGACACAGAAATGAAAATGGCTGCCAAAGTTTAATGAAGAAAATATGAAAATACTGATGGAGGAACTGGATCAAGGAGAACAATAAACTTTGTGGAACAGCAAAGGAACCGGAGCACAGCAGGACCGACACGGAGGGAACAGACCGAGAAAAACAAGAGCATCAGGTGAAAGGGGGAAGAAACTGGCAGGAAGCTGGATCATCTGGCAACCAGATGTGACTAATCAGAGAAATGCAATGCAGCACAGGGAGTACCTGAGCAGAGAAACTGAGAGCAAGTGAATAATAAACAACTAATCAAAAGACTAAAGGTCAGTACCAACTCCACAAGGACAGAGAAATATATTCTCTTTCCCAGAGCTGCAAGAACAAAATGACGTCATACTGTTCTTGCAGCAGTCTGAATATGAAATGAATGTGTTGCAGTGGGAGAGATTCATAAAGATTTCCTGGGACTTTTGCATTTTAGTTCTTGCAAAGTATAACATTTCCAGTGAGCCAGGACTTAAATTAAAAGAACAAATTTCTCTGTTGTAGTGGAGCATCTACAGGCCTCAACTTTAACACAAGAGTCCAGATAAACAAAGAACAAAACACAAGAACTAAGAAACTTAACAATAGCCTGAGTGGCGATAATAGACAACTCTAAATAATTCAAATACAGAAACAGGTGAGAACCAAAAACACACAAATCACGGCAAGCACAACATTTTTATTCAGCTCTCACATTTGTATAGAACCCCATGACGAGGGCTCATGCAAGAAACAAAATCACTTAATCAAATTAAATTTACCTTCAGCTTGACTTAGGTGCTGCAGAGTAAACAAAATTAGAAATATCATGGCAGCAGATATGAGGTGAGAGCACACATTTAATAACAGAAATAAAAAGGAAAGCAGACGCCACTCACTTTGTCAAAATGACCCCAGAGAAAACACGTGTGTTAATAGTTAGTAATGGAGTCGTGTGCAAGATGTAGGGGCGAACCAGTCCACAGTGTCAGACTCGCCGAGGAACGGCTCTTTCTCCTCAGGAAGTCCAGCAAACCTTCGTTTCTGTTTAAAGGAGTTCGATCTGCTGACCTGAGAGTGGACATAAAGGTGCAGCTCTGCAGGAAGACAAGATGGAGTCAAGTTATGAAAGGACCTAAAAACAAATAAGAGGATCTTAGATTTAACCCTGAAGTCAACTGGAAGCCAATAAAGTCAGGCTTATATCGGAGACATGTGTTCTTGCTTTCTTATAACAGTGAGGCGGCAGTGTTTTGAAGCAGCTGTACATGAGCATTAGCAGCGAAGGAAACAACAAAAAGAAGAGATAACATCTGTGCTGAGAGGTGATAACAGCCCAGATTACTGTTTCCAGACTGCTGCAAGGTAAAATAGATTTAATGTTTGCTAAACACCTCAGCTTGTAAAATGAAAACAAAAATTCACAACTGAGTTCACAGCTGATCATGTGCAGGAGAGCGTCCAATTTTATTGAGATATTAACATTTAGCCAGCAGTGTTTATTCATAGACAAAAAGGAAGTACTTGGGGTCCCATCGATGCTTTTTGGCCCAAGTGGAGTTACCTCAGTCTCATTCTCTTTGAAAAGAAAAAAAAAAATACTGTCAACGAGTCTCAGTCAGTCAAGGAGCATCTCAACTGTGTTTTACACTTTTCTAAGGGAAATAGACCTGACATTAATATGCATAAAGATGATAAGAGGTGTTTGTTTCTTAGTTTTCTCAAAAGCTCCTAATGGCTGCAGATAAATTAAACAATGCAAAGGTGCGAGCATGGAGCCCTGTGGTACACCTCTGAATAGCAGCGTCTTTGTTAAAACCACAGAAACTGACATAGCCTGTCAGAAACTGATGAGATGCTCACCGACTGCTTCAGTCTCGAGTTGAGGAAGACATGATCGACAGAATAGCAGGCGGCTGTTAAATCTCATAAAACTGAGTGCAGTATCACCAGGATCTGTTACTAAAAAAATTTCATTAAAAAACTCTGTGCTATAGAGGGCTTTAAATCCAGACTGAAATTTCTATTGAATTTCATTCTCCTCCATGAATGACTGACTTATCTTAGAAAGACAAGGGAACTTGGACACAGTTTCATCCAGGTGTTTCTCAGCAAAGGTTGCAAAGTAACATGCTTAGAGTGTTGTTGGCACCCTGCTGGAAGTTATGCAGCTGCTGATGACTCTGAGAACCAGGGGCCCCCTAAATACACTAAAATAAATCTAAATATGACAGAAACCACCTCTCAGACGTAATATTTACTCTGTCCCTTTAAACAGGTTATATCATATGCTGTGTAGTCACAAGACCTCCCAAAGTCTTCCTCAGAGTCTTCCTCCGTGACATTGGCTCTGTGTGGGTTTTGAGTTGTGTAGGCTTGTGTTTTTACTTCAAGGGTTCTGGTATCTTGTGGGTTTCAAAACCAAGTCAAGCTTGCCATGATGCCTCAGACAGAAGGCCTTTAGCTCTCAGTCAACCTAAAGAAGAAAAACATCTGTAGAAATGAATTGGTGTGCGTTTAAGATAAGTAAGATTAAAAAGATAGTAAAAAGGAAGTCATTTCTGAAACTGCTTTAAATACATCAGTGTTAACACTTCACTGAGACACTTTTGTTTTTCCTTTAAAAGGCTGTGTAAGCAGTCCAAAAATCATGAAATATTTCATTTCAGTACAGTTCAGTGTGCTCACTATCTGAACAGTAATTTATTTCTTTTGTATGTTCAATTGTTTTTTACTGATTAGTGAAGTAACTTCTTTAACATTAGTAGGTAAACTGCTCTAAGGATTTGGAAATAAAAAAACCCAAACCCCATTCCTACAGTTGTGAAACTAACTGAACCGCTGTGCAGCCTTGGTCTGGACTGACATCATACAGTTATTTATCCACTTTAATTTATCTTCCACACCTAAAATACAAGATACTCACTTCCTATAAATGCCCTATTAAAAAGGTGTTTCGGAATAACTGAACTGTTCCTTTAATTCAGTGAGACATATTTTGCTGGAATCTCACACACGCCCTCTACTGGACAAAGTTGATGCAAAGCTATGCAACTCAAGCTCAGTGTTTCTCATTCCTGGCTGTCGGGGGCCACTATCCTGCATACTTTAGATGCATCTCTTCTCCAGCACATCTGCGTCAAACAATCGCAATTGCTCCTGCGTGTCATCAAGTGCTGTAAAGGCCGTTAATTATCCATTCATTGAAGTCAGACGTGTAGCAGAAGGGAAAAAAAAAAAAAAAAAAAAAAAAAAAAAAAAAAAAAA
>NW_006800489.1:195343-217312 GCF_000485575.1 Poecilia formosa | reverse complement strand
GGTTCCTAAAAAAGATGATCAACATGGCACACAAATTTAATTTTAAATGTCACACTGTGTGTTACAGAAAGAGTCAGTAAATGCTTACATACCATTTTGATTTTCAAGAACTGTTACGGTCCATGACTTGTTGTTAAGGCCTTTATTCCCACTTATATGACAAGTATAAAGTCCTGCATCATCATGCTGAGCATTATCAATACTGAGTGTAGAAGGAATGTTTGTGTCTATTCTCAGTCTATGAGAGGAGAAATTTGAAAAAGTTCGATTATTGGAGAAGGAGTGTGAAAAAAAACATCTGTCTTTGGTCCATTTGATCATTGTTGTATTTTCATTAGATATATTGCAAGTGAGCAGGACTGAGTCTCCTCTGGACACCAACACATCGTAGTGCTCTGCTGTAGAGATCCCTGACATTGAAGAAAAAATATATTAACAAGACAACTTAATTTAAGAATCTTGCATAACAAGTAAAAAATAGGCTCTATACTTGCAGATATGTAGTTTGTCAGTAACAGCTGAATGAAGAGCAGAGCAGCTTGCTTCAGACTGAACATGATGACATATGAGGAGCAGGAAGATACTCTGTTATCTTATAATGTAGCAAAGGAGCTCAGTAAAGGAAGTGACTGTTTGTGGTTCTTTGAAAAAAAAAACCTTCACAGCAAGGTGAAATGTTTATTGGAAACTAATGTTCAAGTAGAGAAGTGAAATAAACTTGAGTCTGTTTTATTAATAAGTAACAAAAACTGTCATAAAAAGCTTCAATTCAAAGCAGAAGAAACTATTTCTGTTTGAGTTATTGTCAGAGTAACCACATACACACAAGACGAAACTCCCGCAGTCCCTGTTTGGTCCATCTCATGTCATTTCTTCCTATTAAAGTTACTGACCAGTTATATCCAATAAAAACTCACCTCCTTTGTTTAATATCAAAACCATGCTGTGTTACAGCATGATTTTGCTAGAAAGTTGCACATGCCCTCTAGTGGACTAAATTTAAATAAACGAGTCAGAATATTTCATTTAGTTAAAAACCAGTTTCAGTTCATTGCAGGTTCTGGGTCAGAGATGACTGTAGAAGAAGACGAGCTTCTTGAGATCTGGTGTGACTGGGAAGTGGGAGTTATTTGCTTGTTCGGAGTAGAAGCCACACACATCTTTGTGCACATCAGTTATCAATACAAGCAGACAAAAACACTCCAGTGAAGAAGAAAGTGAGGTCAATCATTAAGTTCAGAAAATTAGCTCAAATTCACCCCAGAATATCCCTTTAAGAGGCTCTGTTTTACCTGCCTAGAGTAGACATTAGTGCTTTTGCATCTGGAGGTCCACTTTGTCACTGTTTTACTGGNTAGTTTGACACCCAGGTAAAGTGAAATGAGTCAGATTAACAACATTTTAATAAGTTATATTGATTGTTTAACAAAGTAAACCGGGGAGGAACACATCATAATAACTATGTGAACTTTAAGAATATTGTACACAGTAGAACATGAAGGTTCAGTTCTGTGATGTTAATACATGTTAATGAACAATTGTGTGTAAATACATGAAATTATGGTCAAATGGCTAATATTCACATCCAGTCCCACCAACAGGTTGGTGTTAAAAGGCCCATCAAACATAATAAATAAGACAAAAAAAAAACAAAAACAAGCAAATGTCATACTGGTAAGTAAACAATGTTTAAAGAACCATAAACCCCAATAGTAAATGTTTAGTCATGGTCATGTTGATATTTTTGGCTTTCCAGACCCAGATTTGTAGTTTTCTACCATGAAGTATTTTATAAAACAAGAAAGAATCCTTATATTTTACAATATATTTTCAACTTAGCTGCTCATGGTCTTGGAACGTCTAATGATGGAACGATTTGGGATTTTTAGTTAATACTTTAAACGTTTGTTTATGAACCGTTCCATTTTACAGTTGGTTTGCAAGCCCATTTCCACTATGCATAATATATATGTGATTACATATGTATAATATACAACATGATACGTCACAAAAATATGTTTGTGCTCTCTGAAGCTAAATTACTTCTAATAAATTAAAATGTATTCTCATCCTGTTTCACTTGCTGTTTGATACAGACTTGTAAATTGATACCTAAGTATTTCAATTATTGTGCTATTTCTTAAATACAGTACAGGTAATAGTACTTTACTTGAGAAATAAGGATGCTGCTTTTAAATTACAGATTATGTAAGCTTGGTCTTCCTGGTGAAGCAGCTCTTCTCAGATTTAGTAGAGCCATTTCATGAGATCTCTAATCTACTCGTTGTTTCTCTGATGATCCACACGGCTTGGCGATTATTCTCCATATTGCAGTTGTTTTAAATTGTGAAGGAATTACCTATGAAGTTAGAGAGTGGAGGGGGAAAAAGGAACAAATAGGAAGTCTTACACAGGGATTAGGGCAATTTGTGAAAAAGAATGACACATTGATTAAAGTTTTTCCAACCTTTCCTCCAGGCCGAACATCGTACACGACACAACTAAAGGTTCTGCTGTTGTTCAGGTCCAAGCTTTGGTTTCCACTTCCATTATAGCTCCTGACATGAAATAACTAAAAAATCATTCTGAAAAACAACAACCTGTTGCTTCCCAATTTAGACGCAGACTAATACAAACAGATTCCACACCAAAAGATGCAAAAATACATAGTACGTTGACAAAAAACAAAAACAATCCATGATCAAAAAGACAGCACTTTTCGTAGCAACTTAGTTGCTACTTTTTGATTCCCTAATTTTATTGAATAGATCTTTTAGAGCCTTTCTCCGGATCTTTTTCTGTACTCACATATAGGCCTAAGGAAATGGGCAATATCTAAAAGGCATGTCTTTAAAAAATAGGAGGAAAACCTGACGTGTCATCATAATTTGCTGTATATAAGCTGTTCAGATTGTAGCACTTCAGGAAACACCTTGTTGGTGGTACAGTGTTGTGTCATATTTGATAAAGTGTTTTATCTTTGGTACTTTTGATTAAATTTGAGAAATCGTCTGTCCCTGGCAGGCTGTCAGTATCAAATCAAAATGCCCAATTTGCCTAATTTAAAAATAATCTTTTGCAGCCTGTGGAGGCTTTTTATATGAAATTATTTTCCCAGAGATCAGATAGGGGAACATCAGAGAGCTTGGAAATATTTACAACTTTGCTAATAATCGACATGGGTGTTGTAGTCTCCCACAATAATTAAACAGTCCTAATCAATCCATGTAAGATATAAGAGCTCACTAAGATCATTGAAAATGTTTTTCAATGACTTGCTCGTGTTACCCTGCTACCTTGGATGGCTGAGGGTAATGTAAAAGATGATCTTCCCTCAACGTGTGATGCTGTGCCCAAGCTTCTCTATGCAACCAACGCGGCAGCGCCTCTAGCGGTTTCTGTGTGGAATTGCATAGGACTAACTAAAATGACTAAAGAACTTCTTACAACGAGAAATTAAAGATACAAAAATAAAAATTATGTGGGGGTGCCTATATTCTTAAGTATTGCTTTAATTTACTATTGACTTGTTTTTCACGCCTCTACACTCGCTCATGGCATTTTATCTGGATTCACAGGAAAACCCTTTCACAGTTAGGTGAATCATAAAGTATTTTAATTTGAACTCTAATGCTATGGAGAATTACTCACCTGTAGAGGCCGAAGACTAGTATGATGCAACACAAAAGCAATACAGTGGCAGGTGACAGAATGAAAAAAATATACCTTGAGAAATTAACATCTGAAAGAAAGAAGAGAATTAGTGAAAAGCAGGTTCATTTTGAACTGTACAAGTGATGCTACAGAAGTGATCAGTCTTTTTTCATCTCTACATACCTTGTTTGTTAGATACAGTTAAATTCCACGCCATGTTTCGAAAGCCTTCTCCATCAGTTGCAGTGCATGTATACAGTCCTGAATCATCATGTTGAGCTCTAGAGATGCTGAGCTTGGAAGGTATATTATAGTCTATTTTGACTCTTTCAGAGGAAAAATTTGAGAACGTCTGATTCGATGAGATGGAATATGAAAAATAATGTCTGTCATTGCTCCAGGTGATTATCTTAGTGTCATTCTCAGATATGTTGCAAATAAACACGACCGAGTCGCCGCTGGACACCGACATGTTCCTATGAGTTTCCATCTGAGTCACTGACACTGAAATATACAGACCAAGGTTACAGTAAAACTCAGTTCAAATCTGGATGAAAACATGCAAAAACAAGAAGAAAATCTGTACAGTACCTTCAAAGGCATTCTGCATTTTTAACAGCTGAATGAAGAGTAGAGATGCTTGCTTCAGATTGAACATGTTGACCATCTGACAGAAAGAACCAGACTGTCACTTTATCATCTGCTGCAAATGTAGACGCAGAGGAGGCGATAAGAAAGGGAAGTGGTTGAATGTTTTCTTTTTTAAACTGAGGCAAAGTAGCTATGAAAGAGTTGAGGAAGTCATGATCGACAGAATAGCAGGCGGCTGGTAAATCCAATAAAAATGAGTGGAGTATCAGATCCTGGCTTTATAGTAACCAGGATCTGATACTAAAAAAAAAAAAAAAAACTCTCAGTAGAGCAGATGTGCTATAGAGGGATTTAACTCCAGAACAAAATTTCTCTTGAATTTCCTGCCCTTGACTTGCATAAAACTTTTTCCAGCACATTAGAAAGACAAGGTAACTTGGACACAGGCATCAAAATTCTGAGTCATATTTTGCTGGAATCTCACACACGCCCCTCTATTGGACAACTACGGTAAAACTAATTAATCAAGTTCAGTGTTTCTCAATCCTGGCCAGCAGGGACCACTGCCCTGCATATTTTAAATGTTATACTCCAGCTCACCTGATTCAAATGATAGCATTATCTCCTGTGTCTCATCAAGTACTGTGAAAACATGTTAATAGCCCATTGATTCAGGTCAGGTGTGTGGCAGAAGGGAAACAGTTTCATTTGAGCAATTCCAACTTTTTGTTTAATAGTGATAGATCAGTTGTTGAAGGTTGTATTTGTATTTTTTAGATCTCACTGCCACAGTGGCATCTTCATTGAGGTTAGAAGAAAGATATTGATATTGAATTTATCAAAATTCATCACTGAGGTTAAAATTGTGATAAAATTTAAGATTGCTTTTACCATGAGATCTGCTGTATCTCATTGACAAATGTTTGACAGTAATAACTAACTGGAGCTGATGAATTTGTGTTGGGACTAAATCTATAACTAGAACAAAAACTAAATAAACTTGTGTTTGAATGTTTTTGTTTTATTTTTTTTAAAACAATCTCTTTACCAAGATAATGTGAAATAAGTGCAATAAAATATTTACCACTTTTAAATTCTCCACAAATTCAATTTCAAAAGAACTGAACCACATGTTTGTGAAGTTCTGTGTCAATTCTGTGTAAACGATGGTAACTCAACCACGCCCCCTGCTGGAAAGAAATAAGATTACAGATTTGACACTAAAATGAAATGAGCCTAATTGAACCGAATTTATTGTTATTAAAATAAAAATTTTATGAATGTGCATTGAAAGCTTTTTCAGGACATTAAGGGACATGAAGTGTACCATTACTGAATACATGACACATTATAACATAAAAATACATTTAGAGCAAACATCATAAATCATTTCAGTTGCAAACAGAGGTTGCATGTTACAGATACATTAGATTGCATGTTTGAATTTCCAGTTTTAAGGATAACATTTTTTACATCTTTTAAACTGGATCTTCTTCTTGATGAACCCTTCAAACCAAGGCGTAAACTAAATATATTTAGGTCAGTCATTTCCTGAGTGGTGTGACGTACTTGTTGTTCGTCTTGTCATCAGTACTGCCTCCACGTTGTCCTACTTGTCAGTTCTCCTCCATATTGCTGTAGTTTGGAATGGTGAAGGAACTGCCAACAAGGGTTTAAGGCAGGAAAAGAGCTAAGATTGGGGAATAAAATAAAAATTGTTAGTGTTGCAGAAAGTAAAGAACTTTGCTGGAATAAAAAACAAACTGCATGATAGCAAAGTTCCTCTAACCTTCGTCCCATCCATAATGTTGTATTGCACCGTAGTAAATGTTCTGCTGTCCTGGTTTTGGTTTCTGGACGTGTTCCTCCTGCTACCATTAAATAATAACCAAAGACTGGCACCATGTAACCTGCTGCGTCTATAAAACACATTGTTTTTCTGATAAGGAAATATTCACTTTATGTGATTTCTCTTCAGGAAGGAAGTGATTTACAGAACCAAAAAGACATTTCAATGGCTTTACTCATTAAAAGTTTTAATATATATATTTTTATTTTTTTGGTAAGTTTAGAAAACACTTTATTAGTTTTAAAAGAAGCAGAAGTCAATAAGAGTACCGAATAATTCAGATGTTTGTTTTTTTTCTCAGAATGTTCCGGTTTGCCTCGGCAATGAATGTAATGAATATTAGATTTAAAAAAGAAGAGCAGTCAAATAGATGATCAACATATTGTTATTATTATCAATGTGCTTCCTTTTGCATTTATTGTTTTTAAACTATATTAGTGGTCAGCTTTATTATGAAATAACCAGTTTGAACAATGAAGAATGTGCTCTAAATGAATCCCTGAGCTTGTAAATTCATTGAAAACTAAAAAAAAAATCTAAACTGTGCAGCATGTATAAAACTATTCAGTTGAAATTTCAAGGTAAATTGAGACTATTTGAACTTTAGAGCTTCATTAGAAGCAGAAAAAGTACACAGTATGTTTTCATACACAGTATGTTTTCATTCTGTATTAAAAACTTAAGAGATTTCACTGACCTGTGGAGGCAGAGAGCTGTAGTCATGAAACATAAAATCAATCCGAAGGCAGATGGCAAAGTGAATATAATGTACTGTGATGAACTGGTTCCTAAAAAAGATGATCAACATGGCACACAAATTTTATTTTAAATATCACACTGTGTGTTACAGAAAGAGTCAGTAAATGTTTACATACCGTTTTGATTTTCCAGAACTGTTATGGTCCATGTCTTGTTGTTAGGGCCTTTTTTCTCAGTTATATGACAAGTATAAAGTCCTGCATCATCATGCTGAGCATTATCAATACTGAGTGTAGAAGGTATGTTTGTGTCTATTCTCAGTGTGTGAGAGGAGAAATTTGAAAAAGTTCGATTATTGGAGAAGGAGTGTGAGAAAAAACATCTGTCTTTGGTCCATTTGATTATTGTTGTATTTTCATTAGATATATTGCAAGTGAGCAGGACTGAGTCTCCTCTGGACACCAACACATCGTAGTGCTCTGCTGTAGCGATCCCTGACATTGAAGAAAAAATATATTAACAAGACAACTTAATTTAAGAATCTTGCATAACAAGTAAAAAATAGGCTCTATACTTGCAGATATGTAGTTTGTCAGTAACAGCTGAATGAAGAGCAGAGCAGCTTGCTTCAGACTGAACATGATGACATATGAGGAGCAGGAAGATACTCTGTTATCTTATAATGTAGCAAAGGAGCTCAGTAAAGGAAGTGGCTGTTTGTGGTTCTTTGAAAAAAAAAACCTTCACAGCAAGGTGAAATGTTTATTGGAAACTAATGTTCAAGTAGAGAAGTGAAATAAACTTGAGTCTGTTTTATTAATAAGTAACAAAAACTGTCATAAAAAGCTTCAATTCAAAGCAGAAGAAACTATTTCTGTTTGAGTTATTGTCAGAGTAACCACATACACACAAGACGAAACTCCCGCAGTCCTTGTTTGGTCCATCTCATGTCATTTCTTCCTATTAAAGTTACTGACCAGTTATATCCAATAAAAACTCACCTCCTTTGTTTAATATCAAAACCATGCTGTGTTACAGCATGATTTTGCTAGAAAGTTGCACATGCCCTCTAGTGGACTAAATTTAAATAAACGAGTCAGAATATTTCATTTAGTTAAAAACCAGTTTCAGTTCATTGCAGGTTCTGGGTCAGAGATGACTGTAGAAGAAGACGAGCTTCTTGAGATCTGGTGTGACTGGGAAGTGGGAGTTATACATCAGTTATCAGTACAAGCAGACAAAAACACTCCAGTGAAGAAGAAAGTGAGGTCAATCATTAAGTTCAGAAAATTAGCTCTAATTCACCCTAGAGTATCCCTTTAAGAGGCTCCGTTTTACCTGCCTAGAGTAGCTTCTGCATCTGGAGGTCCACTTTGTCACTGTTTTACTGGACAAATACTTACAAAGTTGATGCAAAACTAATTAACTCAAGCTCGGTGTTTCTCAATCCTGGCTGGCAGGGACCACTGCCCTGCATATTCTAAATGTTATACTCCAGCTCACCTGATTCAAATGATAGCATTATCTCCTGCGTCTCATCAAGTACTGCAGAAGTAAGTTAATTGCCCATTGATTCAGAGCAGGTATGTGGCAAAAGGGAAACACTTAAAAAATTCAGGGCAGTGGTCCCTGAGGACAAGCATTGAGGGCCATGACAGTACATGTTTACAATCCCGCATTATCATGTGGATCTATAAAGGTCCTGAGCTTGGAAGGAATGTTTGAGTTTATTTTGACTTTTTTAGAGGACAAATTTTAAAAGGTCTGATGTGAATATGAAAAGCTAGATCTGCCATTGTTCCAGTTGATCACCATGGTGTCATTCTGAGGTATGTTTCAAGTGAACACGACCGGGTCGCCGCTGGACACCGGCACGTTCCAATGTGCTTAAATCTGAGTCGGTGATACTGAAATATACAGACCAATGTTACAGTAAAACTCAGTTCAAATCCAGATGAAAACATGCAAAACAAGAAGAAATCTGCACAATACCTATTAAGATATTCTGCAGTTTTAACTGAATGATGAGTAGAGATGCTTGCCTCAGATTGACCATCTGAGAGTGTGAACCATATTGTTACTTGATCGTCTTCTATAAATGTAAATCCAGGGACTGAGCAAGGGAAGTGGCTCAATGTGACCTTAAAAAATTGAGGAAGAGTGCCAATGAGTTCATGGAAACATCATTCAGATAAGAAAGCTGAGGAAAGTTTTAATAAATAATGTCAATAAACCGTTGTTTTAAAAATAAATAAAAAAATGCTTCCTTCTAGATGCTGATAGTTATTCCACTGAATCTTTTTATGAACTAAGAATGCAAAAGTTTTCTTTATCCCAACATCTTTAGCAAACCACAACAAGCAGAACCTCCTTGTCTATGTGACATCTGTTTGTTTATCCTTCTGACGGACATTCAGCTGCTTTGCAACAGTTCATTCTCTCCAGGGATGCAAAAGCTTCTCATGATACAGTGAGAAAACGAGGTTTCCTCATATCATGCCACCTCAGATCACATTTTGTGGCTCAAGCAGGAAATCCTCATAACACACCACAGAAACTGCAAACATCTTCATCGATTTATGTTATGTTCTGCTACATTAAATGCAACGACAGAGCATGAAATAATTTACGTAATCCATGTTTCTCATGCATATTGTCTTGAGTTGCATTTGAGCAATTCCAACTTTGTGTTTAATAGTGATAGATCAGTTGTTGAAGGTTGTATTTGTATTCTTTAGAGCTCACTGCCACAGTGGCATCTTCATTGAGGTTAGAAGAAAGATATTGAAATATTTATCAAAATTCATCACTGAGGTTAAAATTGTGATAAAATTTAAGATTGCTTTTACCATGAGATCTGCTGTATCTCATTGACAAATGTTTGACAGTAATAACTAACTGGAGCTGATGAATTTGTGTTGGGACTAAATGTATAATTAGAACAAAAACTAAATAAACTTGTTTTTGGATGTTTTTATTTTACTTTTCAGAACAATCTCTTTACCAAGATAATGTGAAATAAGTTATTTACAATCAGATTCTTCCTTAAAACTAAATGTTAAAAAATGTACTACTTCTAAATTCTCCACGAATTCAATTTCAAAAGAACTGAAACATCTTTGTGTAGTTCTGTCAATTCCGTTTAAGCATAAGATGATTGTAACTCAACCACGCCCCCTGCTGGAAAGAAATACGATAAAATTCCACTTGACAGATTTGATACTAAAATGAAATGAGTTTGATTGAGCTGAATTTATTGCTATTAAAATAAGCATTGTATGAATGTGCATTGAAAGTTTTTTCAGAATATAAAGGGACATGAAGCGTACCATTATTGAATACTTGACACATTATAACATAAAAATGCATTTAGAGGAAACATCATAAATCATTTCAGAAACATGACGCAAACATCATAAATTGTTTCAGTTGAAAACAGAGGTTAAATGTTACAGTTACATTAGATTGCATGTTTGAATTTCCAGTTTTAAGAATAAAATATATGTTATATCTTCCAAACTGGATCTTTTTGATGAATCCTTCAAACCAAAGTGTGAACTAAATATATTTACGTCAGTCATTTCCTGAGTGGTGTTATTTGCTTATTTTTCCTCTGGTCATCAGTACTGCCTCCACGTTGTCCTGGTTGTCAGTTTTCCATATCGCTGTAGTTTGGAATGGTAAAGAAACTGCCTACAAGGATTTGTGGTAGGAAAAGAGCCAAGTTTGGGGAAAAAAAACAAAAGCAGGAATAAAAGCACTTTGCTGGAATAAAAAAAAATCAAACGGCATGATAAAGTTTCTCTAACCTTTGCTCCATCCATAATGTTGTATTGAACCCAAGTAAATGTTCTGCTGTCCTGGTTTTGGTTTCCAGATAAGTTCCTCCTGCTAACATTAAACAATAATCAAAGAGTTTCACCTCAAAACTTTAACTTGATGTTTCTTTCTCAGTGTTGTTTTTACATCTGTATAACATTGTTTTTCTGATGAGGAAATATTCACAGAAAGTGATCACGCTTTGGGTAAGAAATTATCCACAGAACCAAAAAACACATTTCTCTGGCTTCACTTATTAAAAGTTTGAAGGTAATTATTTATTTATTTACTTATTTTTTTGGTAGTTTTAAAAAATCAGAAGCACGAGTCAATAAAAGTCCACTGACCTGCAGAGGCAGAGAGCCGTAGTCATGAAAGATAAAAGTAATCCAATGGCAAATGGAAATATGATTGTAATATCCAGTGATGAACCGATTGCTGAAGAAAAAAAGGATTGTTAACCAAAGATTAAAATTTAAACTTCACAGTAGATGTGTTGCAGATGTGTTCATTACATACCGTTTTGACTTTCAAGAACTGTTACGGTCCATGACATGTCGTTAAGGCCTTCATTCCCAGTTATATTACAAGTATAAAGTCCTGCATCATCATGCTGAGCATTATCAATACTGAGCGTAGAAGGTATGTTTGTGTCTATCCTCAGTCTGGAGAAATTTGACAAAGTTCGATTACTGGAGGAGGAGTATGAAAAAAAACATCTGCCTTTGGTCCATTGGATTAATGTTGTATTTTCATTAGATATTTTGCAAGTGAGCAGGACTGAGTCTCCTCTGGACACCAACACATGATAGTGCTCTGCTGTAGGAGACAATGAAATTGAAAAACTAATAATTATAGTTAAAATATTTAAAAATAAAAAAATTAAACAGAAATTCACTCCTTACCTGTTGAGACACTCCAGATATTTACCAGCTGGATAAAGAGCAAAGCTTCTTGCTTCAAGAGGAGCATGATGTCCACCTACTTCTGAGGAGTCAGATTTTCTGTTATCTGTTGCTGCTGTGAAGGAGTGCAGAAAAGGAAATGGCTATTTCCGTTTCTTTGAAGAAAAAAAAACCCTGTAAAGTAAGGTACAGCTCAAATGTTTATCAGAAACTAACTTTGGAGTAGAAAAGCTAAATAAACGTTGATCCATTTTGTTAATGAAGAGCTTTAACTCAAAGTAGAAAAATAAACTATTTCTGTTTTCTGTAATTCTGCCAACGTTAGACACATTTAGGACATAATACATATTAGACACAAGTCAAATATTGTGTCTAATAAGTTTTAAAGGCATAGCGTGACCTCGCTATGCCTTTAAAACAAACTTGTTGGTATGTTGTTGCAAAACCTCTCTGGTTTTGCTATAGATTTTGTAATAATGCACATGTCTTTAGATCGTGGGAAGAAGCCAAAAAACACAGAGGAGCCAAACATTCACAGGAAGAAACTCATACAACCCCTGTCTGTCCTAAGTCTATATAATTATGTATCTAATTTAATATTTTCCTCTTAAAAATGCTGACTACACATAGCCAACAAGCTCAGCTCCTTTGTTTCTTGTATTGATTTTTTACAGCACAATTATGCAAGAAATCCTCTGCACTAAATCTAACAAAACTTCTACTGCAGTTTGACACTCTGGTAAAGTCACAAAAAGTCTTTATTTTATTTCAGTTAAAAGACTCATTTTAAGTATTTATACAGACAGTATTTCAAAGAAAAATGTCCCATTGATTAGTATACAAACACACATCTAGTTTAATCAACTTCAAATTAGGATAGGCTGGGATAAGAATCCTGTTATTGAGGGTAAGTATTGCAATGAGGAAACATCACAGGTCCATGTGGTACCAGTAGGTACTACTGGAGCCAGAGGGCAGAAAGGTGGATGTGATGAACGTGACATGAGTAATGAGAAATGTAGCAAGAGAGTCACTCTGTACTCTTTATAACTTTGGCAGAGTTCAGAAATTACCAATCTAATCTGAGATATAGAAATAAATGTTGTCTCTTTTTTTATATATATATAGTAATGGTATTTCTCATGATCAAGTGCCTGGTTTTCCATCATTACATTTTCTCTTCTCGGTCAGATTTGGGATGATTGGTGAACTCTTCATGATGGAATCAGTTTCAGAAACTGAGATGAACTGGAGGCCCAGCGTTTAGTTTTAATGCTATGTAACAAAAAAAAAACACACACACACATGAAATGAAATTTTAGTTGCCTAAGAAGCTTATGAAGTTTAATTTTATGGGGTGATTTGATTACATGGCGACATCCAGAGATGTTTCTTCAGTTGTACATCTCTGGATGTACAACTGAAGACATTATCAGTTGTTATCAGATGCAACTAGTTCCAAGCAACTGGTTTTACACGACCACAGTAGCTCTGCTTCTGACTGTTCCCTGGAAATTATTCATGTTTCAGTTCTTCCTCTCTGACACATTTTCTCACTTTCTATCTGCCTCCCACACGTATTTTTCATCTTAAGGACATAAAGTTCTTTGCATTTTTAACAACACAGCAGTGTCAACATATTGATAATAAAACTGATGAGTTTACTTGTCTGTCACCATGCCTTATCAGAGGACTAGATGTACCTTCATCTTACCATGGACAAGAAAACAATGTTTGGCAGACTGGCATCCAGTTTAGAAAATAGACTCAGAGTAATAATAGTGTTTGCAAATGAGTGAATGTGGAAAAAGACTCGACACAATGTTTATTCCCCGTCAGGCCGTTCAGAAGGACGCCACCTGCCCTCTGCTGGGCATAAGTTGTACTACACTGCATTTAAGCAGTGAAATAAATTCAAATGAACAGGAATTAATAACTACGTTGCTTCTCTTATACAGTTGAACTTCCCCATAAAGTACATCGTGGTGACAAATATTCTGCATATTATAGACAATGTGTAAAGACATATATGTTGTTGATTTGTGACTTTCTTTTATTGACATGTTAAACATCTCCTTTGTTAAATAACAATAATAATGTCCTTCAAACCGGGTCTCTTTCTTCAAGTAAATTAAAGAAGTCTGAGCTCAGACTTGACCGTAGACAGAATTCAGTCTTTCCATGTAGTCTCTTCTGTGCTTTTTGCTCCTCCACTGACCTGTACCTTCCAGCTGATTGTGGACTTCCTGCAGCCAAAAGACAGAGTCACAGTTAGAGGTCAGAGGAGCCAAACAGCGGAAGTACGCAGAAAGCAGAAGAACAAGAAATCACACTCTTTATTAGACAAGAATACAAGTGCTGATGAAATATGAGGAGGTCAGGGGTCAGAGATGACTATAAAAAAAACTTCTGATGAGTTGTGTTTGTTTGGAGAAGTAGCCACACTCATCTCTGTAGCTCTGCCAGTTATCAGTGCAAGCAGACAAAAACGGTCCAATAAAGACGGAAGTGAGGCCAGTGGCTTCAAATACACTTTAGTCTCCAAGTCAGAAAGGCAGAATTAAAAGTATGCAAATCACATAAATTGTTCTGACCTGTCCTCCCGATTGAAGCTGAGACTGGTGTTGGACTGGTTTCTGTCTTTCTTTTCTGGTGCCACATTTTCTGCAGAGATAAAACAATAACCATTAATCTTCATAACTATTCTGGTACTACTTTGTAAAAGAGACTAACAAGGTCAGGTAACACGTTGCATAATAAGGCTATTTTGAAATTGCTGGCATTCCCATAGTAATAGATGTAATAAGTCAGACATAGCACAAAAAAAAAAAAAAACCCTTGTCCACAAAGCATCCAGATGGTTCATTAATAGTCAGATTCTAATATCTGATTTCTAGTTCTGAAAATTACAATCACATGATTGTCTGTTCAAAACCAAATGCAGAGTTGGGAAGAATAGTTATAAATTTTACTCAAGTAAATGTAAAAATATATTTTGTATAAATGTTTCTTAAGTAGTGAGTACTTGAGTAATTCTGTTTAATCTGATTTAATTTGTGAAATTGATGTAGTTGTACAGACACAACATTAAATTCAGTGGAGGCTTTAGTACGTAAAAAAAGTAAAAAAAATATATATATATAAAAATGCTTAAAAAATAAATGCAAAATAATAAATGAGCAAAAAAAATAAATAAATAAATTTCCAAATTTCAGTTTTCCACAACATACAACTTCTAAAACCTACACCTAACAGTGAAAAGTGTTATAGTGATCTCATTTGATGTCAGGATTGTTCTGAATTGTTTTGGAGATTTGTTGTTCTGTTACCTCCCTATTTTATCCTGCTGGCTTTTTGGTCTGGATTCCTGTTTTAGTTTGGCTCTGGTTCCCTGTGGTTTTATTATAAGTTTTTTTCATCATTTTTATTTTTTTTTTTACTAAACATTCTTCATTTAAAAGCTGCCTCCGTCTCTCCTCTCTGGATTTGGGTCCACCATCAAACCCAGATCATGACATGCACCTTTATTTGATCTTCAACGGGAACACCAGGCTCAGGAGACAGAAAATAACAGAACAATAACATTTGTTTACAAACCAAAAGCCTCACCAGACATTTCTACCTGAAGAATTATTAATTAATGTTTACGCATGTCATTCAGTGAGATTCAAAAAAGCTGATTTGAGTAGCCAGAAATTATACCTGACAGTAAAGTTACTTTTATTTTACTTTTATATTACTCAAGTAAAATTCTTGAGTTTCAGTTCTTCAGAAAACATACTCCTAAAAGTTATTTTTTCTAAAAAGCTACTGAGGTGAATGTTACCCAAATCTACCCACATGGTTAAGGGTGAAATTGTCTGTTTAACCGGTTATGTACATATTTTTCAAATTATAACTTCAAAATGAGTCTTCTAGTTGTCTTTCTTTCAATTATATTGAGTTTTTGTGTGCTCAGCTACACATGCAGTCATATTCCATAATTAGATCATGTGATGATTGTTTGTCATGTTAAAAGTACATAAAACTACCTTTAATGACGTATTCAAGATATTTTTCAGTAAGCCCATACTGCTGTATTAGTTTTTTTATTGGTGTGAAGTAATACTCTAATCTTAAATACATTAATTCTGATATTACCAAGGAGCAGCGGTATAATTTCTAGTGCTGGACAAGAAATACTNAACAATCTCTTTACCAAGATAATGTGAAATAAGTTATTTACAATCAGATTCTTCCTTAAAACTAAATGTTAAAATATTTACTACTTCTAAATTCTCCACGAATTCAATTTCAAAAGAACTGAAACATCTTTGTGTAGTTCTGTCAATTCCGTTTAAGCATAAGATGATTGTAACTCAACCACGCCCCCTGCTGGAAAGAAATACGATAAAATTCCACTTGACAGATTTGATACTAAAATGAAATGAGTTTGATTGAGCTGAATTTATTGCTATTAAAATAAGCATTGTATGAATGTGCATTGAAAGTTTTTTCAGAATATAAAGGGACATGAAGCGTACCATTATTGAATACTTGACACATTATAACATAAAAATGCATTTAGAGGAAACATCATAAATCATTTCAGAAACATGACGCAAACATCATAAATTGTTTCAGTTGAAAACAGAGGTTAAATGTTACAGTTACATTAGATTGCATGTTTGAATTTCCAGTTTTAAGAATAAAATATATGTTATATCTTCCAAACTGGATCTTTTTGATGAATCCTTCAAACCAAAGTGTGAACTAAATATATTTACGTCAGTCATTTCCTGAGTGGTGTTATTTGCTTATTTTTCCTCTGGTCATCAGTACTGCCTCCACGTTGTCCTGGTTGTCAGTTTTCCATATCGCTGTAGTTTGGAATGGTAAAGAAACTGCCTACAAGGATTTGTGGTAGGAAAAGAGCCAAGTTTGGGGAAAAAAAACAAAAGCAGGAATAAAAGCACTTTGCTGGAATAAAAAAAAATCAAACGGCATGATAAAGTTTCTCTAACCTTTGCTCCATCCATAATGTTGTATTGAACCCAAGTAAATGTTCTGCTGTCCTGGTTTTGGTTTCCAAATAAGTTCCTCCTGCTAACATTAAACAATAATCAAAGAGTTTCACCTCAAAACTTTAACTTGATGTTTCTTTCTCAGTGTTGTTTTTACATCTGTATAACATTGTTTTTCTGATGAGGAAATATTCACAGAAAGTGATCACGCTTTGGGTAAGAAATTATCCACAGAACCAAAAAACACATTTCTCTGGCTTCACTTATTAAAAGTTTGAAGGTAATTATTTATTTATTTACTTATTTTTTTGGTAGTTTTAAAAAATCAGAAGCACGAGTCAATAAAAGGCCACTGACCTGCAGAGGCAGAGAGCCGTAGTCATGAAAGATAAAAGTAATCCAATGGCAAATGGAAATATGATTGTAATATCCAGTGATGAACCGATTGCTGAAGAAAAAAAGGATTGTTAACCAAAGATTAAAATTTAAACTTCACAGTAGATGTGTTGCAGATGTGTTCATTACATACCGTTTTGACTTTCAAGAACTGTTACGGTCCATGACATGTCGTTAAGGCCTTCATTCCCAGTTATATTACAAGTATAAAGTCCTGCATCATCATGCTGAGCATTATCAATACTGAGCGTAGAAGGTATGTTTGTGTCTATTCTCAGTGTGTGAGAGGAGAAATTTGAAAAAGTTCGATTATTGGAGGAGGAGTATGAAAAAAAACATCTGCCTTTGGTCCATTGGATTAATGTTGTATTTTCATTAGATATTTTGCAAGTGAGCAGGACTGAGTCTCCTCTGGACACCAACACATGATAGTGCTCTGCTGTAGGAGACAATGAAATTGAAAAACTAATAATTATAGTTAAAATATTTAAAAATAAAAAAATTAAACAGAAATTCACTCCTTACCTGTTGAGACACTCCAGATATTTACCAGCTGGATAAAGAGCAAAGCTTCTTGCTTCAAGAGGAGCATGATGTCCACCTACTTCTGAGGAGTCAGATTTTCTGTTATCTGTTGCTGCTGTGAAGGAGTGCAGAAAAGGAAATGGCTATTTCCGTTTCTTTGAAGAAAAAAAAACCCTGTAAAGTAAGGTACAGCTCAAATGTTTATCAGAAACTAACTTTGGAGTAGAAAAGCTAAATAAACGTTGATCCATTTTGTTAATGAAGAGCTTTAACTCAAAGTAGAAAAATAAACTATTTCTGTTTTCTGTAATTCTGCCAACGTTAGACACATTTAGGACATAATACATATTAGACACAAGTCAAATATTGTGTCTAATAAGTTTTAAAGGCATAGCGTGACCTCGCTATGCCTTTAAAACAAACTTGTTGGTATGTTGTTGCAAAACCTCTCTGGTTTTGCTATAGATTTTGTAATAATGCACATGTCTTTAGATCGTGGGAAGAAGCCAAAAAACACAGAGGAGCCAAACATTCACAGGAAGAAACTCATACAACCCCTGTCTGTCCTAAGTCTATATAATTATGTATCTAATTTAATATTTTCCTCTTAAAAATGCTGACTACACATAGCCAACAAGCTCAGCTCCTTTGTTTCTTGTATTGATTTTTTACAGCACAATTATGCAAGAAATCCTCTGCACTAAATCTAACAAAACTTCTACTGCAGTTTGACACTCTGGTAAAGTCACAAAAAGTCTTTATTTTATTTCAGTTAAAAGACTCATTTTAAGTATTTATACAGACAGTATTTCAAAGAAAAATGTCCCATTGATTAGTATACAAACACACATCTAGTTTAATCAACTTCAAATTAGGATAGGCTGGGATAAGAATCCTGTTATTGAGGGTAAGTATTGCAATGAGGAAACATCACAGGTCCATGTGGTACCAGTAGGTACTACTGGAGCCAGAGGGCAGAAAGGTGGATGTGATGAACGTGACATGAGTAATGAGAAATGTAGCAAGAGAGTCACTCTGTACTCTTTATAACTTTGGCAGAGTTCAGAAATTACCAATCTAATCTGAGATATAGAAATAAATGTTGTCTCTTTTTTTATATATATATAGTAATGGTATTTCTCATGATCAAGTGCCTGGTTTTCCATCATTACATTTTCTCTTCTCGGTCAGATTTGGGATGATTGGTGAACTCTTCATGATGGAATCAGTTTCAGAAACTGAGATGAACTGGAGGCCCAGCGTTTAGTTTTAATGCTATGTAACAAAAAAAAAACACACACACACATGAAATGAAATTTTAGTTGCCTAAGAAGCTTATGAAGTTTAATTTTATGGGGTGATTTGATTACATGGCGACATCCAGAGATGTTTCTTCAGTTGTACATCTCTGGATGTACAACTGAAGACATTATCAGTTGTTATCAGATGCAACTAGTTCCAAGCAACTGGTTTTACACGACCACAGTAGCTCTGCTTCTGACTGTTCCCTGGAAATTATTCATGTTTCAGTTCTTCCTCTCTGACACATTTTCTCACTTTCTATCTGCCTCCCACACGTATTTTTCATCTTAAGGACATAAAGTTCTTTGCATTTTTAACAACACAGCAGTGTCAACATATTGATAATAAAACTGATGAGTTTACTTGTCTGTCACCATGCCTTATCAGAGGACTAGATGTACCTTCATCTTACCATGGACAAGAAAACAATGTTTGGCAGACTGGCATCCAGTTTAGAAAATAGACTCAGAGTAATAATAGTGTTTGCAAATGAGTGAATGTGGAAAAAGACTCGACACAATGTTTATTCCCCGTCAGGCCGTTCAGAAGGACGCCACCTGCCCTCTGCTGGGCATAAGTTGTACTACACTGCATTTAAGCAGTGAAATAAATTCAAATGAACAGGAATTAATAACTACGTTGCTTCTCTTATACAGTTGAACTTCCCCATAAAGTACATCGTGGTGACAAATATTCTGCATATTATAGACAATGTGTAAAGACATATATGTTGTTGATTTGTGACTTTCTTTTATTGACATGTTAAACATCTCCTTTGTTAAATAACAATAATAATGTCCTTCAAACCGGGTCTCTTTCTTCAAGTAAATTAAAGAAGTCTGAGCTCAGACTTGACCGTAGACAGAATTCAGTCTTTCCATGTAGTCTCTTCTGTGCTTTTTGCTCCTCCACTGACCTGTACCTTCCAGCTGATTGTGGACTTCCTGCAGCCAAAAGACAGAGTCACAGTTAGAGGTCAGAGGAGCCAAACAGCGGAAGTACGCAGAAAGCAGAAGAACAAGAAATCACACTCTTTATTAGACAAGAATACAAGTGCTGATGAAATATGAGGAGGTCAGGGGTCAGAGATGACTATAAAAAAAACTTCTGATGAGTTGTGTTTGTTTGGAGAAGTAGCCACACTCATCTCTGTAGCTCTGCCAGTTATCAGTGCAAGCAGACAAAAACGGTCCAATAAAGACGGAAGTGAGGCCAGTGGCTTCAAATACACTTTAGTCTCCAAGTCAGAAAGGCAGAATTAAAAGTATGCAAATCACATAAATTATTCTGACCTGTCCTCCCGATTGAAGCTGAGACTGGTGTTGGACTGGTTTCTGTCTTTCTTTTCTGGTGCCACATTTTCTGCAGAGATAAAACAATAACCATTAATCTTCATAACTATTCTGGTACTACTTTGTAAAAGAGACTAACAAGGTCAGGTAACACGTTGCATAATAAGGCTATTTTGAAATTGCTGGCATTCCCATAGTAATAGATGTAATAAGTCAGACATAGCACAAAAAAAAAAACCCTTGTCCACAAAGCATCCAGATGGTTCATTAATAGTCAGATTCTAATATCTGATTTCTAGTTCTGAAAATTACAATCACATGATTGTCTGTTCAAAACCAAATGCAGAGTTGGGAAGAATAGTTATAAATTTTACTCAAGTAAATGTAAAAATATATTTTGTATAAATGTTTCTTAAGTAGTGAGTACTTGAGTAATTCTGTTTAATCTGATTTAATTTGTGAAATTGATGTAGTTGTACAGACACAACATTAAATTCAGTGGAGGCTTTAGTACGTAAAAAAAGTAAAAAAAATATATATATATAAAAATGCTTAAAAAATAAATGCAAAATAATAAATGAGCAAAAAAAATAAATAAATAAATTTCCAAATTTCAGTTTTCCACAACATACAACTTCTAAAACCTACACCTAACAGTGAAAAGTGTTATAGTGATCTCATTTGATGTCAGGATTGTTCTGAATTGTTTTGGAGATTTGTTGTTCTGTTACCTCCCTATTTTATCCTGCTGGCTTTTTGGTCTGGATTCCTGTTTTAGTTTGGCTCTGGTTCCCTGTGGTTTTATTATAAGTTTTTTTCATCATTTTTATTTTTTTTTTTACTAAACATTCTTCATTTAAAAGCTGCCTCCGTCTCTCCTCTCTGGATTTGGGTCCACCATCAAACCCAGATCATGACATGCACCTTTATTTGATCTTCAACGGGAACACCAGGCTCAGGAGACAGAAAATAACAGAACAATAACATTTGTTTACAAACCAAAAGCCTCACCAGACATTTCTACCTGAAGAATTATTAATTAATGTTTACGCATGTCATTCAGTGAGATTCAAAAAAGCTGATTGGAGTAACCAGAAATTATACCTGACAGTAAAGTTATTTTTATATATTACTCAAGTAAAAGAAAAAAGTGCAGTACAGAAAAAATACTCCTAAAAGTTATTTTTTCTAAAAAGCTACTGAGGTGAATGTTACCCAAATCTACCCACAGGGTTAAGGGTGAAATTGTCTGTTTAACCGGTTATGTACATATTTTTCAAATTATAACTTCAAAATGAGTCTTCTAGTTGTCTTTCTTTCAATTATATTGAGTTTTTGTGTGCTCAGCTACACATGCAGTCATATTCCATAATTAGATCATGTGATGATTGTTTGTCATGTTAAAAGTACATAAAACTACCTTTAATGACGTATTCAAGATATTTTTCAGTAAGCCCATACTGCTGTATTAGTTTTTTTATTGGTGTGAAGTAATACTCTAATCTTAAATACATTAATTCTGATATTACCAAGGAGCAGCGGTATAATTTCTAGTGCTGGACAAGAAATACTTTTTAGTAATCTCAGTAAAAATAATCAAATTTGACATATTCTGATTTTGAAAAGTACCGTACAAGATGCAGACTCACCAAAACTAAAAAAAACAAAGCTGTTTTTTGTGGTGGAGAAATATGATGCAATGTATTTGCAATTGGCCACAAACAAATATTAAACATAAAAGAATTTCAGTTTCTTGTGCAACATAAACTGTATGTGTTTATGTGAGTTAATCAAGAGCTTTGACAAAGACAAGAAAATGTAATGTTAATAGATCATTCAAAAAAACTATTTAAAAATAAGATATTTATATTTGATATATTTTCAATATATGTCCTATGCAATAAGAATAATATGAAAAATAATAAGGATCCAAG
>NW_006800489.1:152182-194655 GCF_000485575.1 Poecilia formosa | reverse complement strand
TCATTAGATATATAGCAAGTGAGCAGGACTGAGTCTCGTCTGGACACCAACACATCGTAGTGATCTGCTGTAGCGATCCCTGACATTGAAGGGAAAATAAATAAATTAACAGGACATCCTAAATTAATAATCTTGCATAACAAATAGAAATTGTCTCTATACCTGCAAATACGTAGTTTGTCTGTAACAGCTGAACAAAGAGGAGAGCAGCTTGCTTCAGGCTGAACATGATGACCATCAGTCAGCGAGAGACTAGCTGGAACATTACTGTCTGCCTTAAATGTTGTTGCAGAGGAGGTGCTGAGAAAAGGAAGTGGTTAGTTGCTGTTTGGCTGAGCTTAAGTCAAAGCTGCACGAATAACCTTGTCAGGGTTGAGGTAAAGTCATGTTCGAATCATGTGCACAGTTCTTTAAAAAAAACTAAAAACAGAACTAAATCATTTAGATTTTGTTGTTTGTTTTTTTTCTGCTAAACAAAATTGGAGTTAATTGTTCAGAAAGATTATCTTTAGGCATAAAAATAAAATTCATATCCAGAGCAACCACATAGCCAGAGTCTAGGCTCAAAAAGATGTGGGAGACATCAGAGTGGGCTGGTTTAATTTGAATTTTATTACACCACGTTCCAACCACTATGACCAGGTGATGATATAGATTTTAAGAGCCTGATTCAAATGATTAGCAGTGTTTGTTTTTTTGTCCAACTTGGCTTCTTCTTTTAGATAATTTTGAAAACCTGCACTTCTGTTCCATTTTGCATCCCACAGGTGAGGCTTTAAAAATTACATCTGTTTCAGTTCGTAATACCTAAATTAGGAAGTTTCTTTATCAAATCTGAATTTCTTCTCTGATGCCTTTCTGTCACACAAATTATGGTTAGACTTCCTGTGAGAAATGGCAAACTGTGGTACCTGGTGAAGCAACGTGAAGTTACAAGAGTGTAAACCATGACATGTGGGGTATGCATTTCTGCATAGTTTTGCTGGTGTAAGTTATGTGAAAGGTGGTTTATATTGTAAAGTCGTTTACATGGCTTGTCCAAGTGTGGTGTAAGACTTTGTGTCTTCATTTTGTTCCTAAAATGCTTACTAGAGAGAATGTAAAGCACTCCGTGTGCATATAGTGTAGAGTAGTGTGAAAGTTCTTCGAGCCTCGACAAGTGTGACTTTTCACACAGCAAAAAAAAACCACAAAATAATCTTATGCATCAAGCAACTAAATAAGAGAGAAGGAAGGGAAAAATATCATTTGATTCACTCAAAGATCAGCATGCTTGATGGCAAAGCTGCATTTTATGATGGAGCGTTCTCTGTTTTGGTAGATTTTATGTAAAGGCTTGCAAGGATTTCTTTAAAAAAATAATAATAATAATTGAGGCTGGTAAATTTGTGTAAATTTAGATGTTACACAGTTATCTGCCCAATTTTGTTAGATCCCCTTTAGACGTTGCTTGCTAGAAAAAGGGCAGCTTTGTTAAGTAACGGACCGCACAAGTTGTGCTCATAATGAGCGTTTGGTCACATTTTGTTCTCTTCTGGTTTTAGTTACCAGTTGTATAGAATCCATTATACACAGGGAGAACTATTCATTTCACTCCTTGATGATCTGATAAATGGCTGACATACAAAGATATAAACAAACAGTGCTGGCGCCAAGTTAAATAATCATTTGATCCCTTACCTAAGAGACATTAGGTGGATAACTCTTTATTGGAAAGCACAAGCAGTAAGAATAAGAAACTATCTGTAGTTGCTAACCAGGATAGATTTAGCCCCACTCCTTTAACTTTAAATCCTTTTCGCTTCTTGACAGTCACTGAGTAAGTCAAAGTTTTAACTGCATCCATAAATTTTCTGTAGGATTGATATCTACAAAAATGCTAGGCTCCTTCAGGACCTTTAGTTTTCTTCAGCCAGTCTATTGCCTTGACAGCATGTTTTGAATTATTCTCTAAGATGTTTCAATAAGGACCAAGTATGTCCTATCTTCTAAGAGCTGAAACTGTTCCACGTCATAATGTTTAATCTTAGCTTGCATGCAACTTTTCAGCTTTCTCTGAACACGACAGGCTGAGGTCATGCCGAAGAGGTCGATCATCTGACCACAATAGTTTCATCACTGAATCATTTAACGTTCGCTGGCAAACTGTAGAAGAGGCCTGAGGGACAAACAAACACGCAGATGGAAACATTTTCAAATTGTTTTTCTCTTTCGATCTGTTGACTGAACAGATGGACTGACTGCACCGACGACTGGTCTTCTGGATTATATTTTCACATATTCTGTTACTTTTAAATTGGTTTGACAAGACTTAATGATGAAAATTTAAAAGCACTGATGGACAAAATACTTTTCAGAACATCATCATGTAAATCCAGCGGAAGCTGACAGAATGGTTTCCCACAGGTTTTCATCCTGCATGGACTCATGACCAGTCTGGGGCCCATCGGGGTAAATTTGCACCTGGTGTTTTGGGGATGAATCAGGGATTTGGTTAATCATTTTGGTATGAGTAAGTTGTTTTGCTTTTTGACAGATGACTGGTATGCCCCTGGGTAATGTGTATTTCAAGCATTCCACATGGAGAAACTGGTTGCCTATGAGCCAAGAGCGAGTTTCTCTGTACAAAAAATATTTACATCAAACACAGATAATCCAATCAAATACAAAAATGCAGTGAAAAACATTATCCAAACCAACATGTTCATATGTGATAACATTAAATCCTTAAAGGTTTTGGGTAACTTTTATTTAAAAAAAAAGGATGTTTTTTTTTCTTTTACATTTGTTATGACAGTATTGAATGAAACACGTAATCTGTGGAAAAAAAAAAGCCTTCTCTCTGTGGTCCTGCTGCCATCTGCACAAAGGAGGAGGGTCTTAGTGTCATGATGTGTGGTGGTTAGGTGAGGAGGAGAGACGCCGAGACCCAGGAATGGTGAAAAGATGATTTAATGATGAAGTAGCTCAACACGGTCCAAGTCAGGCAGCACAGCAGGAACAATTAGCTCACAGTTAACAACCGGTAGCAACTGACAATGTGAAACTTGAGCTTAGCAAACCAGGACTGTACAGTTCTACTGGAAAGCATAAGACGAACTAAGACATACGTAAGACAGTGTCTTACGTATGTAGACCACAAACGTGGTCTATGTTACCACTTTTGTGGTATCGTAGACATACCACAAACGTGGTATGTCTACGTTTGACGTTAGACATACCACAAGGACCCAACGAAGAACACAGACAACAGGTGAGACTAAATACACAAGGGATAATCAAGGGAATGAGACACACCTGGGAGACAATCAATGGGGAGGACAGGACAGAGACTCACATGGAAACAGAATCACACAGAAAAACTCAAAACTAAACACACAGAAACACAGATCATGACACTTAGCACTGTCAATTATGCTCATATACACGCTGCTCACACCCTGGCCCTTGTTCTCGGTTTCCCTTCGTCTCCTTCCTCAAAGTGGAGTTTACTGTGAAGGTGCAGGCTGGTAAAAACATGGCCACCAAAGACAGTTTTCCTGTAATGCTAAGTTGTGTCTGCACCATCAACACAGCTGCAGCAAACCAGCAATCTTAAGCAGCGCTTACACTAGCGTGTTTGACAGTGCTAAGATCCTGATACTGGCTCTGATTGGTCATTTCTGACCAAGCAGTGTATTGCACATGGCAGCAGGATCACAGGGAGGAGGCAGAGACTGTTTTTTAACAGATCTCTTTCATGTTATATGTTGTGAAAGTTTCAACAAATATGTAAATATTTTTATAATTTACCTACTGCACCTTTAACAAGTGTTGCAACTATATATATATTTTGTTTTCAGTTTCGGATGCCACACTCAGGCCTAATTACCGTAAGACATTACGAATAATTAAAAAAACATTACTGAAGTAGTACCTGTAATGTACTACAGATAAAGTAGTAGGTTGAAAGACATCAGAAACAACAGTTTCGCCAAGCTTAGGAAATTCAAGAACAGATAAGAAATATGAAATAGTTTCAAGAATGTATTGATGTGTGTGAGGTTTTATTACACTGCACCTGACAATGAGCTAAACACTAGTATCTGTTCTTTGTGTAAGCTTCCTAAAAATGTGTAATCACGAAGAAGATGATGTTTAAGAAGCCAGAAGATAAAATCTAAAGGTCAGCTTCAATCACCTGTATGTCTTTGTGCACAATAATGCTCTAGTAAAGCTCTAATGAAGCTCTAGTGCTATGATATGGGTTAAAAAAGGACAGATACTAGAAACAGCGTCTGTCCTTTATAGAAGAAGTGGCTTCTATTCAGTATATTTCTCATTTACTCAAAGCCCACACAGACACATTGTCTCACAAAAAGCCCACAGAAAATGTCAAAGAACAGGAAAAGGAAACTCACGTGTGTTGCAGGGGCTTGAGTCAAAAGTCACCCATTAACCGTTTGCAACACACATCATGAGGTTTCCATTAGAAATCTTTGTTGTAGCATTATTAACAGAGAAAATTGTGATAAGTTACCGCAATGAGATTTCTATGTGAAAAATGACCTGTGAAGAGGAACGGGTTGAGGTGATATGTGACCAAGGGTGGTTTAATAAAACAGTAACCGCGATTTAACCACATGTCTTACTTTTTCATCAAAGGCTTACACAGGTGGGTTTATTTCAAATATAATGTACACAGGGATGAAAAAAGGAGAGAAAGAGGGAGAAGAAAGGTGGAGAAAATGCTTAAAGGGAAAGGAAAAAGGAGTAGAGGAGAGAAAGAAGCATAGAGAGGGCACAAGTCTCTTTGCTAGAAGTCTGCCTCTAGACCTGCAGAGAGAGAGAGAAAAAAAATGCAAGAAACCACAATAACAAACAACATATACACATATACTTGTAGGTCAGAACATTACATTTTAGTGCCTTCTGATCCAATCTCCTACTTCCATATATCTGCAGTGTCCCCTACATTACTTATAGCAAACTGCAAATGCGGCTTTCTTTCAAAAATTGCTTTCTTCTTGCCTCTCTTCATGAATAACTAACAGACTATTAGTCATGGCCTCAATAAATCTCTTACTAACTATTACTAGGACTTTTCCTGTTGTGACATTCTCTTCTTCATGAGTGCCATTAATAATTCAATGGAAAATGTAATGCTTAAATTATTTTTCTAAGTTGTGAGTACGATCTTGATAACCAGTGTCGCTCTATTTAAAAGGGTGGTGGTAAGCATCAGTGGGTTGCTTGTCTCTGACAAACAGAAAACTTGTTTCAAAGTGTGCCCTTGAGTGTGAGTGTTGACTAAGAAGACCCGTCTCTCTGCAAATGTCTGATGTAATACACGTGTGAGTTTGCACTGACTTCTCCTCCCACACTTATTTATGTCTATTCTGTCAATTAGAACTGTTTTCAGATGGATTTCCATGACTGGGATCCTGGTTGAGAGCATTCAGGAGGTGCACAAGCCCAGACAAGATCACTGAACAGAGAGCGATGGTTCTTACTCAAAAACGTGAATAATCCTGTTTGTTGTCATTATGATAGAAAAAAAAGAAAGCCAACCAATGAGTAGCAGTGCTTAGCTGATTCGATTGCATCTATTATCTCTCCTCCTCTGTCTTTGAATTTTTTGCACTTATCATATCCAGCAGGCAGAGAGAGACATTATACATGTTACACTTTGAACGAGGAGCCTTGATCCTATTATCTGCTACTGCAGGGCTCTCTTACACACATGAACCTACCAGAGGAAGCCTCAAGCCTCAACGTTCAACCACACAGATTTTCACGCTTTGCTGCAAACACAACAACTATGTTTCCATCACCTGAATGCACACTCCACGAACTTATATAACTAGGAGTATTACTCCAAACTCCTCGTTATTGGCCTAACATTATGGGGGCCTCTTTGCAACCACAATCCAGACACAAACACAACTTCTCTCTGAATTACTCCGTAGATCTCAGATTCTATATGTGTATATATATATATATATATGTGTGTATATATATATATATATATATATATATATATATATATATATAAATTATTTTTATTTTTTAAACCCATTGATAACAGAAATCTCAGGGAGCACAGCAGCCACTGATTGCACGAATGTGTGTGGATGGGCGAGTCTTGGTGGCTGCATCTCGTCTCTGACCCTCACAGGCATTGATGGATGTTTGTGAATATTTGAGATGCCTGTTAGAAAGCCCCTGGCAGAACACAGAGAGACATCAGAGCAGCTACTCTACCTCTGTTGTGTGTGGTGAACACTGCACCGTCTGCTCCCACATACACGTGTCCTCTGTGCATGAATTTAAATCAGCAAAAGGAGCAATGGGCTGAACACGTCTTGATTGCGGTGTTTTGTTTCTGTGCCAGTTTTGCATTGGTGTGAGACTGTATGTATATGTTTGCTGGCAGAAACTACAAGGAAACTTTAATCATCCTTCGTTTTGCAAAGACGAAAACCGTGTTTGCACGTTTAATCCTTATTTGTCATGAAAGGTTGCGGTAACTGGGACAAAAAAAAAAAAAAAGCCAGTTTCTGTAGGCTGGAAACACAGATGCTGTTGCATTAATTATCGTGTTGCTATTTTCACGACCATGTCATCCAGAAAATCATCCATCATGCAGCTAATTTGGTCTGAAAAAAAACATGTTAACAATGTAAAGCCCACAAAGAGAGGCTGATCCGAGTGTCCAACCCGATCAGAACATATTGTTGACTGTGGTTTGCTGAGGCCTTGTATTAGTTATGTGCTACCAAGGTTGAAGTTTGTGAGAGAAAGGTTACAGGCCCGGAAAAAACCAACGCATGCTCATGCAAAGAGCAAAGACACGGAGACTAAAATAAACCTAAAGAAGCACAAATTAACCACAACATATTTTTAGGCCAAGGTGTACTTGCTACTTTTCTTCCTGAGTCCTCAGTAGGCTGATTATTTTTATCACAGCTATTAATTTCCAAATTTTCATGCATATTTTAGTCTTCAGAATCATCTTATAATTAGCTTTCACAGTATAGATGCAGTATTTAAATGTTCTAAAAAATTATTTTCCATTTATTTCTGGAACGCTGACAGAGAGTAAATGTGGAAATGTATTCAAAAAGTGTTTCAAAGTACTGTAATCGTCTGTGTCCACACTTTGCAACCAAAGTTTTCAGTCACACTGTAGAAGATAAACTTCACATTAAAAGTAGGAACATTTTGAAATAATTTACTGGGGTCTCCATGAAAATCTGACTTTTGAACATTTTATATTTCTACTGTTTACAGTGTGTTGCAAAATCTAATTCGTTGAACTTTCTCACATCTTACCACATCATAAAAACAATATTTTGTGTTTTGGGGTGAGATTTAGTGTATTGGAGAAGGAGAAGGATGATTTTCAGATATTTTTGCTAATAAAACTCTGAAAAACATATTGAGCTTATGTATTCAGCCATCCTCAGTTTATTTTGTGGAAACACATTTACAGCTACAAATGAGTTGGATAATATCTCCACCAGGTTTGCACATCTGACAACTGTGCTCTTTTGGTCCATTCTGTGTCAAATTGCAATTTTTTTTTTTTATATGACAAAACATGGAAAAGTACAAGACGTTCAAAACCATTTGTAAGGTGCCAAAAATACCAAGAGAAGCTGATGTTGTCTGTAACACATTTCTCTAAACCACAACTAAAAGTTGTCTTCCTGCTTATTTATAATGAGAGTTTATATGTGAGCGATTTTGAGATCTTAAAAACGGCTATGAAAGAAACAAACCACCGCTCATCAAAAATGCTCTTGTGTTCTATAAAAATGTTGGATGATAGAAAATTAGCTTGTGTATTTCAATAACAGCCTGCTTCCTGAACTAAATAGCTTTCCTGTTGTTCCTTATTCAGTACAAAACCTATTTATGTGCTTATGAGAATGAATAAGGATAAAACTACCTCTCTTATCACAGTGGCGTCGTACAGCACGTTAAATTCAATTGTCCCTGAAAGATGTGGGACTGATACATTGTTAGCTTCCTGCTTGATTGAAATTCTTGTTCTGCATGTTTGTGCATAAGCCAGAGTCAAAAAGACTGGGCTCACTTAGTAAATCATAATCAACTCTGTAGGAACAATAAACACAATATTTATTTTCAGTCTAGCAAAACCTGGAAATACTGAGTTTTCTGTACAGCACAACGTTCGGGAATGACACTCTATTGTCAGGTGAAGCTTATCAGCAATCGTTATGCACCAGGTTTGCAAATGACTAGTGGTGAAAGTGATGTTTGACGTGGAAGAAATGTTTGATGACTGAAGGTCTCAAGCAAACCTTATTCACACACAGGCAAAAAGGTATCACAAAGACAGGAAGTTCAGACAGAAAAGTAAGAAATGAGAGGCAGAAAGTGGTATGACATCTATTGAGGTGTGCATGTCTTCTCTCATGTGTTAAAAGGAACATATCTGTTTCTTATAACCGTGATAAGGAACGGTTAGAAGAAACGCAGCAGGCTGAAGAGACTATCAGGAGAACAAAAGGTAAATAAAGAAATCATGCAGCAAACCGAAAAAAGTCACAAACCTATGATAACGTTTATAATCTATACAGAAAATTGGTTTTTAGTCTAATAAACAGACATTAAATAACAGTTATGCTATATATGGTGCCTATTTTGTCACATAACAATCTTCAATGCACCTCATCATGATTTCATGTTTTAGACTCAAATGGATGAAAATATTACACTGACAACATGGTGTTCAAAAAACCCAACACACTGAAAACATTGTCATACATTTGAATCCAGCCCCTCTATTCTGGTGTGCTTCAATAAAATCCGTCTTCAGAATGGTGGACGTAACTGACAAGAATCATGTGTGTGGTTTTTATCTTAGCAAAGTTTCACAGCAGACAAGTGGAAAAGTTTAAATCAGGATGAGGTTAGAAACCAATTTTCCAAACTTGGAACATCTCACTGAGCATTTGATAAGGTCTCCTGTACAGAAATATTTCTCTTTTCCACACATCGAATCAGGTCAAATATGTACTTTATTTACAAAAGAGCAAAATTGAGATAAAAATAAATTTAGCGTGCAGAGGTAGACGGTGTGTGAGAGAGCTCATCTTAGTGCAACACATTTTTGTGGGTGCACAAGGTGTGGAAACAGAGGTTGATGACAGGAAAGTTGCAGGCAAGACGTTCTCAAAGACGGGCCAAGTTCTCCGGCGTTTAGCGCTGTGTAAAGTTCAAGGAGAAAGCTGTGGAGCAACTACGAGCTGAGACTCTCTTCTCTGCTATACGTCTCTAAGGGGATGTTTCCTAACTGAATGACACAAACAAACAAAATAAAACTGGTCAAACTGTGCACCCTTTTTCAATAGCTTATTTATGTAACAGCAAGAGTCTGACATTACTTAGGTTCTATGTTTAACCTAAAATGCCCAAATAGACCCCAAACAAGCTAAATTCAGTTTAATTATTATGAAAAAATGAAGTCAATATGCAAAATCTGCGAGTGAGAAACTAAGTCAAGTTATGATCAAGCAAGTTTGATCAAAATTTTAACAGTAATAACTTAGTAGTGCTTTCCACTACTATCCACTAAGACTGTTAATCTCTTGTCTTGAGGACTTTTGGCTTTATGTTCTTTTCAATATTGCTTAAATTGCTGAAATTCATTGAGGTTTGCAGGCATTCATTTTGCACAGCTCTGTTTAAGCTTCACCATAGCACCAAGGCCGTTGTGTGGTTTCCTTGAACTGGTTGCTGCAAAATCATTAAACTACACAAACGTTGACTTTAATGGAGTAATTATTATGTCCTGGTGCAAAAACCATAGATTTAAATAAAAGTGTACTTTCTGTTTTATCATAGTTGTGTTTGCTATCATCGTTTTTTTATGAATTCTGCCTTGCATTTTAAATTAATCTATTCACATTTTATAGATTTAGGAGAACAAAGGCAGGGGGTCTTCCAAAGAAAAACAGCAGAAAAAACTGGATATAATGCCTTATAAATGCTCTACAACTAATACTAGATAAATGAACGACTGCTTGAAAATGAATATGAAAATGTTTTGATGAGAAATGGAATCCTTTATTGTCTCTCTGTAGGTAAATTCAATTGTATCAGCAGCTCAGCGACAGGGAAATGAAAGCAAAGACAGACGTAAAAATACACCAAGGAACAAGTAAATAGCAATTGTCTCATAAAAATCAAATATACCACGGAATAACTTTGTCTAAAAATAAATAACAGATGCATATTCAAAGAAATGTGCAAGCGTATTTAATATTCATGCACAAACATGCTTTCCTTGAGTTGGACAATCATATAAAATCCCAATAGAGAACATTAAAGTTTGACAAAATGTAGGAAACTCAAGTTGTATCAATACCTTTGCATGGCACTGTAGCTGATGTGCCTGGGCACTTTGAGTTTTGTTATGAGAATACAAGCAGACATAAACACAGCCAGAAAGATGTGTAAACTTTGACAGCCTGAGGTAACAGAGCAAAGTTGTGAAGCCCAGACGCAATGAAAAAACAGAAACTGTACAAACCAAAGAAGATAAACATCACAGTGCAAACATCAAATTAAGCTGATTAGAAACTGAAAAGCGGTGAGGTGACAATGAAACGGGAAGTAACGTCAACAAAGAAACAAGGGTCAATTTAAAAATTAAGACATTACGGAAAGTAAACCAAGAAAGCAGAACTAAGCACAAACTCCGAATCCTAAAATACATTTCCCAAAGACCATTGTGAGTGTCCTATCAGTGGACAGCAGTCAGCGTGGTCTCAATTTAGACAATGAGGGCGGATTTTAGATTGGGAAACCAAGCTATTATCCGTCCTGAACAAGGAAAGACGAGGAAATTTATAGCTGTAGGTATGAACTGATAAAGTAAAAAACTTTCAGTTCTACGATTTAGACTAAATCTAAATGATTTAGACTTTAGCAAATTCTAAAATTATCTAAATGTAACAATGATGGGTGAAGCAGTTTACTGGAAGGCAAAAATGCTTGATGGCTGCAGGTTCTGAGTAAACATCTGCCTCACAAAGGCAGGAAGCTCAAAAATAAAAAGTCAGATATCGGAGACAGAGCATGGTGACATTTCTAACCCTGTGAAACTATAAAAAGGCATAAAATATGTTGGGGGTCGTATTTTCTGTTTCCTGCAACACTGCTTTAATTTAACTCAATAACAGAATGTATGAAAATGTAACTTTTATCAGAATTTCAAGAAAGAAATTGGACAGCTGTCATTACTTTTAGCTTTTAAATTAGAGATGTGAAAATTACAGCTGACTATATAATATAAAACATGAAAAAGAGCAACCCTAAATGAAGCCCAAACACTCACGGATCATGACGTTTATCTGTTGTTTTATATTAGATTTGGCATTGCAGTGGTACTCTCCATTTCAGAATTAGATTCGCATTTTCTTCAAGACAAAAAAAATCTCCATAATCGAATTTCTTACCATGATGATACATTTTGCTTATCTGTCTTACCTTGCTGCTTTAATTCAGTCTTGAACTTTAGCGTGGCAACTCCCGAAGGCAAGCATAAAAATTAGAAATGAAACCTTTTCTCACAGCTTCATGTATGGCAACAAAGCAGAGAAGCAAACAAAAGGCCAATGATTGAGAGAGACAGTATGGAGAAAAAATAGAATAACCATCAACAATAATATGAGCGCGAGAGCACAAAACTAACGTCAGATAACAAAAGAGAATTGGTTTATCATTATTCACCCTGAACACACATTGTGCATACAAATGGAAAAGGCCTTGGGGTGTAAAATAACTGAGAGGGGATGAGGTCATACTGTAATTGATGGCTTGCGGTTCAAAAAATAATTCATTTTCTTTTTTATATTCAAACTTTAGTGTGCCGCTGCGTTCTCTGCCTTGGACGTTCTTCCTAATTACTCTAATTACTCATTTTGGAGCATGATCACCAGCGGTGGTGTGTAACCCTGAAACGCTGAAATCAGGCTTTGAAGCTCTGAGGATGAATCTTCTAGTTTATGAGGGTTTTTTTTT
The DNA here is from genome assembly GCF_000485575.1 of Poecilia formosa. Classification (NCBI taxonomy): domain Eukaryota; kingdom Metazoa; phylum Chordata; class Actinopteri; order Cyprinodontiformes; family Poeciliidae; genus Poecilia; species Poecilia formosa. The sequence goes on along the minus strand of NW_006800489.1, from coordinate 182,619 downwards.
TTAAAAAAAAAGTAATTTTAGTAATATTTTTTTATGGTTTTAAAGAAATTTAACTGAAATATGATGGCAGAAGAGGACAAGAGCTGCCTCAAAGATTAACGATGTGGCTGCCTGTTTAAAACTGAAACATTTAATGCTACAGACATATTTAGAAGAAAGACGGATCTGCAAACACTAAAACCAGAAATCTGAGTCACCTGACACTACTGATTTTAATTCAAGGGGGTAAATGTGAGCTTCAGCTAAATTAAAGGCATTTCTATTCAAGAAAGTTTAAAAAAGTGATTATTGTTGGTTTTTCCCATCTTAACATGAGCGTTGGTTCTGGTTCTGTTATGTTATGTTGATGTGAGGTATTCATTCAGGATTTGCATTATAATATTTCTTCTTAATCTGTATAATGTATCATTTGATACAGGTTTTTTTTTTTCTATTGAACATTCCCGACAGCATCAGAAAGCTGTGACAAATAAGAAAACCTGAACTGTAATATAGACTTTCATTGCCTTACATATAAGTTTCTGTGTGCTTGTTGTAGAAAAGGTCAGACTTTGCCTCACCTGACCAAATCATGTGGTTCCACTTAGAGTCATGGGAGTTCTTTTTTTTTTTTTAGCAGCTCCATACTTTCAAATTAAGACTAAGAAAAGGTGGAGGGGAGGAGGTTCTGGTAGCTGTATTTATACTGAGATTAAATCACACACAGGTGAGCTCTTTGACGAAGTTGCAGTAGATTTGAAAGATATCAGACTCTAAATATATATGGACACTTTCCTATTTTCATTTGTGACAAGAAGAAGTTGAAAGCAATCTGTTTCCTCTCATTTCTCTGCCCATCATGTAAAATCACGCTGAAATGTACAAACAAATTATGAAAAACTCACAGCAGCCATTCTCGCAAAAATGTTTCCCTCAGCGATTGCTTGTCTTTCTCTGCCTCCTCTTGCGACACAACCAAACTCAAACCTACAACCACTCCACTCACAAATAAAATCAGCAACTTTTTCATTAAAATTGCCAAATAAAATAAGGGTATTTAATAATTAAATGAACTACGTACATTTTCATACTCATTCATACATTTTCATAGCTATTTATATTTTTAAAAAGCTCTGATTTATTCAAAATAACACATACTTGGACTGTAAGGCATTTAAATTGAAGTCTGAGTGCCTTTATAGAGATAATAATGATAAAAGTGATGCAGGGGTGAGCAGGTAGTTGAGGTAGTAGTGAATGGAGAAACTAAATGTGGAAAATGATATGCCAGATGTGGAAGAACTGTGAGAGGAAGACAGCAGGGAAACTGAGGGAGGAAGATTAATTACCACAATAAAACCTGAAGAATATTGAGATCCTGGTATCTTAGGTTGTTTTGTAGTTTGATTCTAGTTTCATTATTCTTTTGTGTGTTTGTTTCTTATTTTGGTTAGACAAGTCTTGTTCTTTAGTTCAGTGCTTTGTTAGCGATTCTAGTTTGCTTATTTCTTTTGTCCCGTTATTTTAACGTTAGTTTAATTATGTTTAGTTTGTTTTACTGTTTAATTTCTTAGTCCCTGGTCCCCCGTGCCACTTTCTCCCTCTCTCTCTCTCTCCCCAGTCTGCCTTTAGCTCTCTCCCCTCACACCTGCAATCATTTACCTAATTAAGCACCTCTTTCTCATTCACTCCTCACTGGTTCCTTCCGTTACTTCTTCCAGGGTTCACTGCGTTCTCCTCGTGTCTCCTGGCTGGCTTTTTGTTATGGTTTATTGTTGTTTGACTCTGGCTTCCTGTATTTTGCTTTTCTCTTCATTTTTCAATAAATATTAACTTAAAAACACTCACCATGACAGAAAAGGCTCTCAGCTGGTCTTCAGATTAAGAGAAGGTCTGGCAATGAATTAAGAAAATCAAATGTAAAAGGAGCAGAGAACAAAAATGAACAATCGTATTTAGAACAACAAATACAGAGAACTTAACAGAATAAGGCACGACCTGTAGAACATAAACAAGGAAATTATTGAAAACACAAAGTACATAAAAAAGCCCATTTGTGACAGAAACCAGAATTTAAGCTAAAATCTGAATCTTTTAAAATCTGCAGCTTCATTAGCCAGCTGCAATGAACTGCATAATTGTCATTCAATGATGTGGACAATATGCTTTTCCCCACTGAACTGACATATAAGCCACAGAAAATGTGTTGAGTGTAGATGACTGATATGTTTCCCCCTTAGGCTCCTTGTTGCCCACAGGCCCCCTTGGGCAATGCGCCATTTTGCCCCTACCAAAATCTGAGCCTGTCAGTGTTACGCTATTATGAGTCTGCCTTGCTTTTTTATGTCTATTGGGTTGGCTTAATTGGAACCATATTTGCATTAAAGTTAAATAGGTTGGAAATCTATTGGGCTGGTTTAATTGGAACCATGTTTGCGTTAAAGTTAAATCATAAACATCTCCGTACCAGAGACGTATTTCTGTGAGGTTCAACAAACTTTTGATCCGTCCAAATAGTTTTATTTTTCCAATCAGCTGCTTTTTGCTACCCATTTAATCTTGATTCCTCCTCTCTTTTCTTCAACAATCCGCAGCGAAGTATTCAAATAGAAATAATGCGCATCTTAACGCAGGCCAAATTAGTCGGAGAACAATACCCACGCAGTCGCCAGTGAGCCCACGGTTTCTCTGCTGCCTCCCCCTCCTCAGTTTTCTCTGCTCCCCTCCTCGGAGGGCTCCGGGTGTTCCCATTGGCCGCAGCGGAGAGAGAGGAGGAGGAGACGGACGGACTGGCAGGAATTCCTCGGCTCTCCTCAAATTTCTTCGAACCGCGGATCTCCAGCAACGACTCCATCCGGATAAAATACTCCGACCAGCACCGCTTTTTCCTTCCTGAGCGGGGCCGCTTTGTTGTTTGATCGAAATGGTAGGGGAACAAAGATTTTCCTCAAGTTTTCGCTTTGGAAAACGCGGGAGGGGGGGGGGAAGACGCGTTCGTTGTACCGTTTCTCTCATCCACCAAACCAAAACCTCACTTTCTCCTTTTGCTTCCAGATGTTGAGAAGCGTCGCTGTACTCCTTCTGCTGGCCGTGGCTCTCTGTCAAGCAGAGGTAAGTTTTAGAATTTCAACTTTTTTTATTATTATTGTAAAATGACGCTTGTAAGTTTGTATTGGCCACTTTTGTAACGGTCCATGAAGTAAGACATCCGGGCCTTGTCCACACATCTGGAAAAGGTTGGAATGTGTCCAAATATTATTAGGCGAGATTTAATCTGTGTTTCTCTACAAGAGGGACAATAAAACCACAACTGTGATCAATCTCTAATGGTTTAGCTAAATTACCACTGGGAGCGCCTTTTATTACAGACATTCTGATAATTGTGCAACTGAGGGGAGAAAAAAATGATCCTTCTTGTTTTGGCTGTGAGCCACACTCCTCCTATGGTCAGCTGTCCAACAGTCATCTCTGAAAAACCCTCTACGAGTCCAACAAAGTGACAGCATTCAGCTTTATACTAGGATCGAAGGATGGACGGCTCTCTAATGGCTTCTTGGGCTTCTTTATCAATATTGTAGGATGTTTTGCTGTGAAACCAGCTGCCAGCTGTTCTGAGGGCACACCAGCACTGTGTTGTACTAGTATGCCAAACAGCATGTATTTCATGTTAATGAGCTGTGAGAAAACTCACCTTCTGGGTATCACACTGCGGCGCTAAGCCGTAGAACCTTTGAGTAAACACACAGAGGTAATGTACCGTTAGGAGGCCTGATGGGACCACGTGAAAAAACAGGATGGGTATAGTTTCAATGAGGCGAGGATCAGCATGGGTATCGGTAAGATAATACGTAAGGTATTACTGTATTTACACACAGAAAAATACATGTTATTATTTGCAATTGCTTTTAATTGAAACAGACATAACTAATGTACTTACTGGATCATTAGGGCTAGAATTATATTATCTGTAAGATTTACTTAAACGCTAATTTAATCGTAGCTTTCAAGTAAACCTGCTTTTTTCCTGCAGAGCAGTATCCGCTGTTGTCGAATTTCACAAGCGTAATAAGTTCACTGGTCAGGCTATCTGCTCAGCTGGAAACTACATTAGGGAACAGTGATAATTACTTATGTTTTAATCACAAGGGTTGTGGGATTTATTGTGATTATAAATCAACAGTGATTAAAGTTTTATTGCTATTTCTAGCTATAAATCAATCAGTTTATAAAAGTCAGAGCCTTAGAAACTTACCCAATATCAAAATAGGTACTTCATCCTCAGAGTAACGTAGGCAGTAGGTAATAGTAGCGTTCAATCACATTTTGAAGCATAAGCACATCGTTGATGAGCTCAAGGATCCAATAGAGGGGTGGTTTAAACAGCAAATCTATACAAATAATAAAAATAGTTTTTTGGGTTTGCAAACATAACCAACTATACTTTATTGTTATTATCATTGGACAACTAATTCCTTTAATGATAAATATATTTTTTTCACAATGACAGTAAACGTTAAGGTATTAACTGTCGTGCTGTTAGTAGGTTGGCAAGTGAAATTTTAAAGTGATAGCTTAATAACAGTGATGGGTGGTGGTTCTGTTATTTTCACACATTTACTGTTTGTGGATTTAGCTACCATGAATGTGTTCATGCAGCCAAATCTGTCTTTCCTGTCATCTGAAAAACTCCAGTCACTTGGTTGTCAGAAGTGCTATTTTTGAAAATTTCCATTTATTTTTGTTCATTTGGAGCAACCCTATACATTTTTATTTATTGTTTTAAATGCAAGTTATGTTTTAATTTCTGATTAAAACATAACTTCACTTTTCGACATTCACAAACATTCACTTTTCGACAGAGTCTAGAGTGCAAATAAGACTCATTTCAGCATCAGTGCTAGGAAGTGGAATTGCAATGGGCAAAAAATAAATCTTTAAAGTGTTACATTGCAAAAAAGAGCAACTAAAACCAAACTAACATTTCCTGGAAGTTGGGTGTATGTGTCCCAAATGGTTGATTGAAGAATATTTACAGGTGTTTAATCCATCCATCCATCCATCCATCCATCCATCCATCCATCCATCCATCCATCCATCCATCCAATCATAGTTTCCAAGATTTTTATTGATGCTGTAAAAATAATCTCATAATGTATTGAAATTCTGGGGAAACAATAAAAAGTCTTGAAGCTTGATATGAAAACCATGTAGAAATCTTGCTCGCTAAGTTCGTTTACATACTAGATATCGAAGAAATAAGACAAAGTGAGTTGCAGAGAAGATGTGACAAATATTCAGAAGATAAATTGCCTTCCAGCGTTGTGGTTCTCTCCAGACATCCAGGGCACACCAGAGGGAGGTTCAAACTATTTACAACTGCTGTCGAATGAGACATCTCCACTGAAATGATAGCGTCCCTGTGTGGGATTTCCAAAATCGGCTACAGCTCCTAGATGAACCCTCTGGTGGATTTCAGGCAGAAACTGTACAGTATGTGGTGATCCAAATGTCCTAATGTCATCAGAACTTTCACTTACATTATTGAATAGCACATGATGTTGTGCAGCCATTGTTGAATTTTTTTCAATGCTTTTACCACCGACTTTTGCCACGTTGGTATCATAACAGGATGTCAAGGTTAAAGGACCCACCTTCATTTCCTAGACCCACAATAACATCTTACACGTACTTCACCAAAGTCATATGTTGCCATGGAATAAAAGTACCAACAGATGTTGCGGGCATCACTTCTGTAAACTTCCCGAAAGCCAGAACCTACATCTTGGTTGGTAATTCCTTTGCAGCTTAGTTCCAGCTTCCCATGAAAAAAAGTAAACAACCTATAAGACAACAGCATTTTCCGATTCTGTTTCTTCTCACTAGCTTTCAATTATCGTACTTGGGTGCAAACAGTGTGGATCTTGTTACCAAACTCTTAACACGAAAATGAGTTGTGTTTTTCCAACACATTCCTCGAAGAAGTACAAATCCACACCCTCCAGTTGGCACTCGATGGCGATACCATCGAAGCACACAGCTGTTTCAACACCTGGCTCTGTGCTGACTGTTTTGTTCAAATGCACAGTTACAGGAAGAAGGAATAATTGCCGAACATTTACCTAATTAGAGACATTTCAGATTCTTGCAGTGGCTGCTATAGTCTTATTTTGCAAATGGCAATTAGTGACTACATGCTGCAACAGCCTTGCTCGACGCCTGGCATGGTTGCCCTCCCTCCTGACCTTCCACTGCTCCTTCTGTCTCTTGCCGGCTGGGCTGCTGAATGCGACTCTGTGTTTGTCTTTATTGGATCCATGCTTGTGTCCTGTGAGGTATGGCACGGAGGAGACGGAGCATGAAGAAGCCGGCTGTACTGAACATAGCAAATGGGGAGGTATTAGAAAGGCATCCATTCTGCAGAGGTAATTACCTTGATAATATATGGCCTGTTGACTGCCGTGGGAATAGCTTGAGCTGACATACCAGCGTGCTGTCCGAAAGAGGTCAGCAAGTTGGAGCAAAGTCCCCTCAGAATAAAGGGGTGGGGGGAGTTTTCAGGGTTGTTATGAGTTATAGGTGTTACATTTCCAGAATGTGAAGTAGAAAAAAAAAACAGTCTTGAATAATGGATGAAAACACAATTTTCTTTGCATTGATTGATGTTTTTATTTACTGCCATGAGCATAGGCTATTCAACTGAGGACACAACCTCTTCATTTGTTATCAAGGAGAATGGCTGTTTGCTTCTGGAGGTGAGAAATTGCTGCGTTTGAAGATAAGCTGCTCAGAATGCAGCGTGGTTGGGTGGCCAGGGTCGGGCCTCATGCGAAGCTGTCTGTATGCGTGTGCGTGCGTGTGTGTGTGTGTGTGTGTGCGTGTGTGTGTGTGTGTGTGTGTGTGTGTGTGTGTGTGTGTTTGTCTGCAGGCTGGAAGAGAGATATGCATCTCATGGATAAAATGTTGATGTTTTACTAAAGCACACCGGGAGTCTGATATGTAAAGGAGGTGAGATGCAGGGAAAGGGAAAGTCATAAGAGTTTGCAGCCTCGGGGGACGTGTGCGCGCACACACTCGCGCATAAATAGAGGGAGAGAAATGTTTGGATTACTGTTTTTATGGCATGCAGTGTGATTGTGTTGGGTGGAAGGAAACTGGGGTGGAATGACACAGTGGTTAATTTTGTTATCGGCGCTCTGGAATGAAAAAAAAAACAGATTTCAGCAGGAAGTACGCCCAATAAGGAAAGCGCACATTCTCCACTCTCCACTGCCGTCGACAAGGACAAAGAAGAATTGAAACTGACTGTTTCAGTGGTTCTAGCTCTCCAGCAGGCCTAATTGAGTTGTTGCTCCTGGTATGGGCGCCCAACATTGCTTACATGTTGATGCTTGTTCTTGCTCATTCAAGGTGGGCTAAAAATATCTGCCCAGGTGGACAGAACATGAGCATTAGAGGGACGCCGTGTCCTCTCCCTGTAACAGCCTGCTCTAATTACTGGAGCTCAACAGTCGGTCATGGATCCCGAGCAGGGATTGTGCAGGGCAGCCGGTGAGATAGCCTGATGTAAAACAGAGAGGAGACGGAGCCATTGTCAGGCAATTATCACGAGGGGGTGTGGGGGAGGAGGGGAGTGAGGTAAGGTTTGGCTGTGTGAAGAGGGAAAAAAGGTGGGTTGGCGCTTTGTGTCGTGTCCCTGCAGTATCTGTTCTCCTCTTCTTGGCTTGACTTGAAACGAGTCCTTATTTAGCTTACCAGCTGTACTGGTGTCTTATCATTATGAGCACTCTGTACTCACTGGAGCTTCGCTCAGAAATTAACACAATCACATATATGTATGCACTCAAATGACAGACCGCGTAAGAAAAAGCACAATAACTTTGCTGGAGAGATAAAAACAAGGCCAGCTGAGACACATTCAGTATATATTTATACAGGATGGTGAGCTCTAGTGTGAAGAAACTCAGCTAACATGAACAATATCACAAAAAAAAAAATCTGAGGTAGAGAAAAAAAAAAAGACATTAAATCCCCCTAGCCAAATTTCTTTTTCCACTTTGTGATAATGTTCTGAACCTCTTAGTAGCTATTTACAGTTACTGGGTCATTATATATTCAGTGTCTTGAAAAGGAACCAAAACTCTTGAATTTATCTTTTTTTTTTGACAACCACACACTTTACTGTTTTTAGTGGGATTTTTACATGGCGAGCCAGGCCGAAGTAGGGCAGAGTTGTGAAATGGAATGAAAGGATACATGGTTTTCACATTTTTCACACATAAAAACTATGCAGCCTTTACTTTGACACCTTTAAATATAATCCAGAAGGGACATAATTAGTCATGTGTGATTTTTAAGCTCAGTTCACATAGGCCTGTTCTGGTTTTAAAAGGAAAAGTCAGAAATGTTTGGCAAGCATTGACATTAAACCCTCTAAGTTAAACTTTTGTAGAACCACCTTCCATTGTTTTCTACCAGCTTTTCACTTCTTAACACAAAACTTTTACCCCTTTATTCTTTGCAAAATAGCTCAAGCTCAGTCAGATCAGAGGTAACATCAGTGTTCTCAATTGTATTTTAGTTTGTACTTTGACTAGACCATAGTGCCACATTAATATAAACCATTTAATTGTAGCTCTGGCTGCATGTTTAGAGTTGTGGTCCTGCCCCAAGTCGTTAGTAGAGGCTTTCTTCTTTGATCACTCTGTACGGAGCTGCCATCCATCTTCCCTCAACCTCTGACCAGTTATTCCGTTCCTGCTGCAGAAGTGCAACCCCAAAGCATGATGCTGCCACCACCATAATCACGGTTTGGAAGGTGTATTCAAGATTATGTTCAGTTTTTAATCGCTGTCACACAATGGTTTTGCTTGTTGGACAAAATCTTCGGTGTAGTCTTCTCTATTTAACTTTATTTAATAATCAGTAAATAGAGTCTTCTCTATTTAACTTCATTTAAATATCAGTAAATAGAGTCTTCTCAAGGCAGTTTATTGGACTTTATTCTGGGATATCCCAGTAAAAAGGATATCCCAGAATATTGATACAAATGCACTTCATATTTTTTTTTTCTTTGTTTCTACAAATTAAGTGTTACATTGTGTTAGTCTACCACGTTAAACCACATCGTCTCCCTCTTTAAATTTCATTCACACACGCAAAGTCTTATATCAAACATAATACTGATATATTTATAAATATGAATTCTAAAATAACTACCATTTTATTTTAAATTTTAGTCTTCAAAGGACTTTAATGTGAAAACGTTTCCATTAAAGTCCAAGTAGCCTGCGGCAAACAACAATAACACACAGGCTTACTTCACATGCGCACTCCAATGTGTTCTGCTCCACAATCCACCAAAGAGTGAGGGTCTCCTCTACCTTCCTGCTTCTTGCTTTTTCCTGATGCTGCCAATATTAAACTTTAAACTTGCTGAAAAACATAACAGTCAAAGGAAGCGGTAAACTCTGGCCACAAAAAGCATGAGCTGCTTTTGTGTTGGGATTATCTGTGGCCGTGCTCAAGATGTTCTTCTTTTGTGTTTTTATGTATTATTAATGTTAAAGTTACTGCCATCAAAGCACTAAGATAATAGTCGTAGTAGTGGTATGTGAAAAATTCTGTATCTTTTTCAAAAAGTGTGTAAGATTTGAGCTGTCTTAGACCTTTTATGTAATGACAGCGCACCATGTTAGTAATAGTCAAAGTTTCTTTTAGCCACTCTTCTGTAGAACAATGCTGAGGAGCTGCAGGGAGGTGTTAATTTTTCATTTGCTCAGGCTTGTGCTTTGTGTGTTATCTGCCAACAATGCTGACTGCAAGTATTTTTCTTTTCACACTAAAATGTCAAGCATTTTAATTACTTTAGTTTCTGTGTACACAGGACAAAGTAGAATCCCTTCCCCCTGTCCTTGTTTAACAAAGCAGCACTGATAGGTTGTGTGGCTACTGTGGCGTTCTGAACAGATGCTTTGGGGCGTGATGTTTGTGGGATTAGGCCGAACTCTCAGGGATGCTTGAGACGCCATCAAACTGGGTTCTGGAGAGTTTGGAGGGTCAGCTGATTGTGTGTTTTGAGTCACTCCTGAACAAAGTTTGACCTGTGTCCTGCTCCGGAGAGGGGGATCGGAGTATCTACAAACTAAAAACATTGACACAATTACTGCGGCATCAGGGTGCGATTTGATAAACATACAACAAAAATAATTTCAAAATAAGGGCATGTTTCCAAAGCAGAGACATTTTATTGAAAAATACATTTCTGATGATTACTTAATTTTTTTAAATAGTCTGGAGGCAGATTTGAAATTGAATAATAAATATATTTGCACTACCTACTCGTGAGACATTGAGACATTTCATTCAGTTTGAGAGAGCAAAACAACAGATAACAGGAAGCCTTTCATTAAACTTAAGAGCCTATAACTTAAGAACAAATAATGATAGTTATTTGTTGTGAATTTTCAGTCTTCTGTAAATCTCAGAGTTAATGGTAAGGTGCTTCTTCAGGGATCTGCAACTTTCGTCCTCGAGTGGCACTGCCCTGAAACTTTTGGATGGATCTCTGATCTAACACACCTTGAATCAAATGAATGTTTAATGACCAAGACCTTGAAAAATTTGCTGACTACTAAGGAGGTATCTCAGCCTTTTGATTCAGGTGTGTGGGATCCATCCAAAGGTTGCAGGACAGTTCCATTCAAGAGGTCGCTGACCTCAAACCTACATCGTAGGTACTTATATATTTTCGTAACGCTAGCTGTACTACTAAAGCTAGTATTAGTTTAAGATAAATGTTTCGTTTAATCATTTGTTTTAAAAACACTGAACCCTGTTTTACTTTGGAAGTCTGTATTTCCTGGTTTAAAAACTGGATTTTGGAAACTGGCAATAAACTGCTGTGGATATTAGAGCCAGTGAATGTGTGGTGTGATTCATCCTCGCAGGCCAACACAACTTTTAAATCCACCCTGCAGCCTGTAAGCCGGGTCTTTTCCCATTACAGACATGTTCTAGCCATTAGCCCCTCATATTGGCCTCAGAGAGGAGGGTAGACAGTCTGTTCATTCCTTGGGTTGCAGTCTGAGCCTAAGCCCTCCCTTCCCTTAACCCTCACTTCACCTTCCTTGTAGCGTAAAAAAAGGCTCTGACCAGAGCAGAAGTCCATTGAGGTTGCAGGGGGACAAAGTAGAGATTGAAACAGTTGGTCGGCTGGTGAAAGAGAGAGAGATGTAGGTTTTTTGGGTGAAATACAGCATATATGGAAAGAAGGGACAGCTGACGAACAGGAGGGTGAACAGGGCTGGGGGTAGGGATCTTTCTTATGTCCTGGTGACGTTTTAACTGCTTGCAGATGTAGCTCACCCCAGACTGTGACTTATTTCCCGTTTTGTTTAGCCTGTCTTTGTTTCCAGTTTTACCACGTTATGGCTCTTTCTCTCAATTCTTGTTTCAGTTTCTGACTTTTTCTTTCTAGGTTCAGTCACCAGGTTTCGGCTCTGAAAAAAAAAAAAAAGGCAGAGACTTGGGTGGGTGTAAAATAACAGACTGCAGACTGAGGTGACATCATTCTGTCCGTTGGTGCATTCCTTTCACACCGAAGAAAGAACCGAGAAGACCGAAGGAGTATAAATCGGTCATCCTTTTGTTTCTGTCGGCTCAATCTCAAACCTAGCGCACCCAGGAGAGAAAGGCAGAGATCCCCCGCTGAGATCACGCAATGCCCTCAAGTCTTTGACCTCATTAATTCAAGGACATACCCTGTATTTTCCGCTGTAAACTGCCAGTCAGTTGTCGTTTAATCCAACAAACGCTCACCAGGAGTTTGAGCCCGTGGGAAGCGTGCCAGTGGATTCTGTCATTTTGGGGTTTGATTAAAGATTTTTACTGTACGTCGGTTCTCAAGTGGCTCCCTGGTACAGAAAAAGTGAGTCGAGTGCAGATAAAGTTGATTAGATTCAGGTCCTGAGCGTTTGGGAGGGTGGGGATGTAAATTATTGAGCCACATCTCTCCGTAATAACTACTAACTAGAGCGGATGATAATCTTGTCATGTTTCTCCCATGTGTGATGGATTAGGCCACAACTCGCATAAATTCCTTAAAGGAGAAAACTGGAATGTAGTTCAGAGGGTGTGAAGTAATTTTTTTTTTCTGGCTGTGCTCTATTTCACTTCTGGTAAATTCTGCTTCAGGAGAAGTGAGAAGGAGGTCTTAATGCATCTTTTGCGTTGCTCAGGCTTAACCCTAAAATGTCCCGTTCTCCGTTAGCGTGAGCAAACGTCTCCTAAAGCTGTCTAGCGTTGGATTGTTCAGAGCTGAAGGGGAATAACGGGAAATGTTGGAGAGGGGGAGAGCGGAGGCACTTCCTCAGCATCTGACCCAGATTCGGAGGAGTTTTTGGATCAAGACGAACGGTTTTGGACATCAGTTGAGGCAAAACATTGCTCAGGAATGCGACCCCCACCCAATGTTCTCATTCTCCCAACTCCTGCCTGAGTTAATCTCTTTTTTTCATTTTATTTGTCTCTTTTTTCCACTTCAGTTTTTTTTTAAACATGGTTAAAAACATGGTTTAAAAAATAAAAGTATACATTCATGATTTTCATGTATTTAGGTTTTTAGTATGTGTGTGTTTTTTTGCAGACATAAAGTTTTAGTTTCGTCTTTGTTTATTGAATTATGACTCAGTGGAATATGAACGTTGTGGTTTTTGACACTTGAGCCTACATATTGATAGTGTAAGAATTTGATTAAAACCGGGTCATTTATGCGCTGCCACCCAGCAGAGGGTTCACTTTCTTTTTAAATTGACTGTATAGTTGGGAAACTCCAGGTTGCATGTTTATTCCTGTCCAAATCAGAAATTAATTTCCTTTGTGATAAAATTATTCATTTTAGCTGTGATAGGCGTAATCTTTTATTTTTGAAAAAAAAAATACAAGCAGTAAAATTATTAATTCCCTTCACAAGTTAATGTTTCATTCTGTACCCATGAATGTAACCATTGCATATTTGTTTTTCTTGGAAGTTTACGACTTTAAGGATTGCTGGAATTATTAGTTTTTAAATAATTAATCTTCATTAATCAGGGACTAATAATCTTTAAAATTATTCAAGCCTCTGGTAGAAGTAAATATAATTTTATGCTAACTTATCATTTTATATCACATTCTGTTTTCACTTGTCTAGTTCTGATCTCCTCTAGGGCAATTTCAGAGTTTAAAAACAACAATGACTAAGCCAAGCAAGCTCTCACGTCCCGGTAGATATTTTTTTTATCTGAGTCATCTCACCATGTTTCAGTAAAGCAGAATATAGAAAATTACTTTACATGTGCAAAGTGAATAAAGTGAATATAGAATATTTATTTTGGATGTGCAAAGTGTTTTTTCTGGCAGATATGACCCCATGACAAAAAGTTCTCTCTTTTTTTTTATTTTTAAGAAAAAGGGTCGGGCATGAAAAACATCCAAAACCACAAAATTTTAAAAAGCGATAGCTTGAAATAACAGGCACAACGTGAAAAACTGGAGTTCTGTGTGGGTGAGTGGGTTGTATGCTGGTCATTTTTGCCATTTTCTCCACTTCATTATTTTGGTCTTTTCATACCTGATCTCCTGGGGTATGAAAGAGAGTCAACTCTGCTGGATGTTTCCATAATACACTGCATAACTTTGTGTCACCTTGAGATGTTTCAAACCCAGTCTGACGACTGATTGAATTTGAAGTAATTTTCTCTAATCTTCTTATAGTCCACTGCTTTAAAACGGACTGTGTAGCACCAGAACATATGTCCTTCCAGCAGGAGGATAATTAGAGCTATTTGGTTTGCATGGTCAGAGTCTGTCATGTTTCATAGTCAGCTGACCCAACAAGTGTCAGAACTACACTTAAGGAATGCTCAACAGATTGAGATCTGGGTTTTGACTGGACCACTCAAATCCATAGAAAAGTTCTAATAATTTGATTGCATTATTTGCTGCATGTTTAATGTTGCCTGTTGATTACATTATATTTATATTATATTTAGCTCCATCCAACTTGCCATTAACTCTGTCCCCTTCTGAAGAATATCTCCACAGCATGATGATGCCACCACCATGTTTTGTGACACAAATGCAGTTTTCAGGGCTATTTTTCTGCCACACACAGAGCAATTTCAATGCATTTCTGAGTATTCCTGAGTAAAGGGACTGAATTAAAATGTTTGCCACACTTTTTAGATAAAAAAAAAAAAACATATATCATTTTGGTTTATTTTCCAAAAGGACACACCACTCTCAGATGGTCTATCATGCAATATCAAAATAAAATCAAGGGCAAGTTAGTGTTTTAATAGTTAAATTGATATGGATGCTTTACTAAACTGTGCACAAAAGCAACAAGCTGAATTTTTGTTGCAGTGTCTTTTGTTAAATTACAGCAAGCTGCTGGCAAAGCCAAAAGAAAACTGTTTAAGTTGATTAAATGAGTCTCTCCATTATCAACGTAAAAGCTTCTCTCAGCATTTAATGAGCTTATTTTATCATTATCATTATCATGTTTGCTGGAGCTGCCGGATGCTTACAGTCACAATATCAATGTTTTCTGTGCTAATGATAGGCAGGGTGCATTGTGGGGCTGAATTCGTGACATCTGTAGAGTCACTTCCTCAGGACAGAAACATTGATCGGCTGCCTTCAGACACACATGGATGCACAGAACGTGCGCCAACCTGGACTGTAACTCTGTCTCGTGTATACGTGTCTAAAAATATTAGAATACACGAAAGGCTTTCTCACCACATTTGTTTATCCTCATATGTTTCACTGTCTCCATCTTCATCAGCAGAGCAGGATATTTTGCTCAAGCCTTCCTAAGCTTCATATATGGGCAGAACTGAAATTGATATTCCCATCACAGCTTCCATTTCTTTCTCTTTTTTTTTTCCAGCTCACTTATTCTCCTCCCTTGTCTCATTTCTAAGCTCTCTTGGGGAGTTTCACTGGGTATAAAAATAAAAAGAAACTTTTTTATATTTTAATCTACTTAGAGCCTTTAAATAGTTTCTTGCTGCTTACGCTAAAAAGTGGCAGAACTGAGAAAAATCAGCAATGCACTTTATGTGTGCAGTCAGTAATTAGCACAAGGGGGTTTTGCTTTATGAAGGACTCGTTTTATTGTTTTTATGATCCACTGAGCAACAGTCTTTATGATTAACATTAAATGGGAGGAGAGCACGATTTACTGAGTGAAGTAGCAGAGTCCCTGTAGTTAAAACTGTCTGCCTCTGTGCTTTCTTTGCAGGGTCTGCTCTGCTGATGATTGAGCTAATACTAATGCTTTCAAGAATATCTTACAAAATAATGTTTATGGAAGATCTTTGTCACATTTGCACTAATAGATTCTCCCCTACATTCTTCATTTATTAATCTTTTTTTTAAAGTATTTGCCTCTGTACAACTGGGTAGGAGAAGATTGAAGGCTCCAATGTCTGTAGGTGAAGTAGGGAGGTGTCAATGATTTTTATTTCCCACTGAGTGAAACCACGCACCTCTCTGCAAGCACTCTGATTAATTTAATACCGATATTGTAAAAACTAAGAAAGATAAACCTTTAGAGACATCTACTTTGGAAAAATTGAAACATTAAGATTGAAATATTTAACATCCCAGTTTGAGTTGCTGAAGAAAAAGCCTAAAATTCAGATTACCATTTCCAGAGGGTTGTCTGGTGAGACTGGGAGTAGTAAAGAGAGAGCAGAGATTTTCTGAAGGCAATTTTTGACAAAGTATGAGATTCTCATAGGATACCATTAAATAAAACTGTTTCATTGTAGCAGAGTGTTTATTCAGAAGTTTAAAAAAAAATTTTCAAATTAGAAAAATTATTTTTATTTTACACAGAAAAGCGCCAAATGTCCCTACTTGTGCTAAAATCTATGCTAATTTATACAGTTAGGATAAATGTACCTGCATCATTTGTTATTGTTAGGGTGAAACATAGCCTTGATGAAAAATATAAACACCCATAAATTTTACTTGTTTTCAAGAGCTTATGTTCACCTGTTTGTCTTTCTGCTCCTTAAAAAGTAACACTAGTACAGCAAACTGCTATTAGCTGGGAGTTTAGTTGGTGCCAACATTCATGCAGCTCGCAGCTTTGCCGACTGTAATTTGCTCAAAGGTCGTCCAAAGTGCATCTTTGAACAGTCACTTATTTGCTTTACGTTTTTTGTTGTTTTTATTTTAAAGTATAGCATAGTTTGAAAATTGGACATGCCTGATATAAACCGAAGCACGACTGTGCATCGTGTCATACATTTGGACGTGATGATTCTCCACACCACGTGTTGTTATTTTAAGAGGAAAGCGTCTTTTTAAATAGCACTTGTGATTCTGGTGCAAAAATCAGTCGTCATTGTGTTGCAGTCGGTTTCATCATGCAGTATTGCTGTCACTCGGGGATGATCTATAGCAGAAGAAGGCTGGTAATGGATGTTTTTTGTTGTTGTTTTTTTATTTAATCCATCTGCCAGCATCACAGTCATAATTTCAGGGTTAAAATAAATTCTAACTAGTTATTTTTCAGCTTTATTAATATCTTGAGATAATTCTATTATTACACAGCTACCAAGACAAACTTGGAGTTTCATTTGCTCAGGAAATTCTGAGGCATTGGTAAAATTAAACTATTAGCAGTGAAGTGTGATTGCTATAAAACGAGCTTGATATGTGGCAGTAATACAGTGAGCTATAAGGAACGATGTGCCTGCAATATAGTCGTGTTTTTTTTGTTGAAATAAATATATGATCTAAAAAAAAAATTCCTAACGTCTTAGGAATTATTCCGGGTCTAAAATAAGTTTTTCTAATCTAAAACTAAAAGATGAACTTGTTCAAGGTTCATGTTTTGGTTTCTTGAGGTATAATCAGAATAAAACAACCTTTATGTATTTTTATCTTGATTTAAGAAAATAAGAAAACTAACAAATTCAGCACATAGTAAGACTAACATCTTGTTGCTAGATAATTTTATTAAAAGTATTTTTTGTGACTATAGCTTTTGTGTGTACAGCTTTATTTTTAATGCCTATATTATAATCACTAAACTCGCTTATGAAAAAAATCATATTTACACATAAATAATGTTTTTATTCCTGCTTAAGGATCAGTGTCTCCCAAAGTACTCCCTAGGTCAGTAGGGCGTCACAGGGAGGAACAAACACAAGACCAACAGGCATTCACACAGTTGACCTAACATGATTTTTGAACTCTGGGAGGAAGTTGGAGTACCACTGAGGAAACCCATGCAGGCACAGGGAGAACATGCAAACTGCAGAAAGGCCAGTCAGGATTTAAACCCAGGGCCTTCTTGATAAACACCATGTTTACTGTACGACAGATGTTTAGGAGTATGTCAGTGTTCACAGGGTTTAATATCACCATTCAAATACACCCTCAAAACTAAGACTGTCATGAATCCAGTAGTGGACATAAAGAACTCCATGTCCTTGTTCTTGTATGCACAGTGAAATCTAAACAGGCAAGATTTGTGACCACCTTTCCTTGTCTAGAGAATGTCGGATTGCAGTCGTTTTTGTTCTTTGTCGTCTAGAGACTTGTGTCAGCCTTAAACTCCAACGTTTTTGCTGTGACCACACTTTGCCGTCACATCGACAGGGCCGCCTGACGGTCTGCTCTGTAAAATCTCCCCAGCAAGAGACCTCACATGTTCTCACTATGGCAACAACCCACTTGAATAATCAAAAGCCTCCATGTTCATTAGCTAAATGTCAGGGATCTTCTGCTCAGAGAGGAACGGGCCGACAGACACACATCTACGTTTGTAGCAGCTTCATCCGAGGAGCTCCTCCATTATTCATGACCTGTGAGTGTTTCCACAGGTTTCAACAGGCCTCCGGCCCATCTGTGTCGAACAAACTCAATAGTTCAATATGCTTTAGGGCCTCGCAAATCGCTTTGAAGATTTTCCATGACCTCATCTTATGAGTGCAAGTTTGTGTGTGCGAACTACACAAGGAAATGGGCAAATCCTCTCACCAGTTTTAAGGTACAGGGTGATGTTTGCGTGTCAAACCCTCTCCAGCCTCTGAATCCATCCGTCTACATTCGTTGTTAGAGCGTTTTGCGTTTTGCTCTGAGACAACAATCTACTCTTTTTTTTTTCAGTCCTACATACCAAACTAGGCTGTCATAAATTCTCAGTCATGGAAACTTGGGATCCAGCTCACGTGTCGTCGGAGCATCAAGTTTTCTGCTTCGTTCGTTCAGGAAACAGCCGCTTAGGGAGGAGAAGTGGGGAAACGGGGGGGGGAATGGGAGTGGAGTCTAGAGACAAACAGAGCAGAAAGGATTTCACAGGGTATGGGAGAAGGAAAACACAGCTCAGACTCCAGATGTGGAAACACCCTGCATAAACACACACTCACACACGCAGACGCACACAAACAAGTAAGCTTAAATACGCCCACAAACATACAAAGACGCACTGAGAAGGAGGTAGCGGGGGTCAACAAACAGTTCTGGAGGCTCCGCATGGCGTCTTGTGATTGGCTGGTCTGCAGCAGAGGTGACCTCATTTCTTTAGCCTGCTGGCAATGTTCAGAAACAAAGACTTTAAACAACAAATGAAAGGAATAAACATGAGAAAATGAGAGCAACTTCATGCAAGTGAAAACCCCAGGGCACACGAGTGAATGCGTTTCATCCAAGTGATCTCTGTTGTTCTAATCCTTTTGTGTTTTAGTATTATTTTCACGAAAACAGAACGGTTTTACAGTGCCTGGCAGAGATAATCACACCCCTAGAACTTTGTACACTTTGTCTTCTTACAAGCACAAACTTCACTGCATTTTATCAGGAATTTAATGCAACAGACCATCACAAAGTAGAGAACATCTGTACAATGAAAGGATTTTTAAAATACTGTATACTGTACTACTTTAGCGAGGCATCCTATGTGTAGGATTGCTCTATTCTGGACTTCTTAAAGGTTGTTTAATCTCAGAGAGCCTGTAAAGCAAAGTGAAAGCACTCTCTCACTCCAAACAAGACACTGTGTTTTATTCCCCAAATGCAAAATGTGCTCGTTAATCTTGTTTGAATGCCCTCGGCACGGTCGCGTCTTCCTACAAAAGCAACAGCACCACCCAGTGCGCGAATGCAGAACGCATTTCTCAAGTGTCCGCTCCGTGTTTCTCATTGCAGGAGCTGCAGAGCAAGGGCAAAGTTTGTGCCAATGTGTTCTGCGGGGCCGGCAGAGAGTGCGCAGTCAACGAAAAGGGGGAACCCAGCTGCCTCTGCATTGAGGTAAACGCCGCCTCACGGCTTGAGTCAATCGTCCATGTGCAAACACAGTCGAAATACAAACCTCATCTTTTTTAATTTTGCTTAGTTTTTATTTATATCTTCATTTCTCACTTTGCAGAGCTGCAAGCCCCATAAGAGGTCAGTGTGTGGCAGCAATGGTAAGACCTACAGGAATCACTGCGAGCTCCACAGAGATGCTTGTCTGAGCGGCCTGAAGATCCAAGTGGCTCATGATGGACATTGTCGGGGTAAAGAACAGCGCAAAGCAGATTAGTTGTTTTCTCATTAAATCTCTACAAGTGGATCCCTGCAGCTATGAATAACACATTCAGAGTTGCTTCTGTTGAAAGGAATCAGTATTCATGAGTGTCTGCCTCTAATATTTATCAGACTTTTAAAATAGAGTTTCAGGATTTGACCTTCTGGTCTCTAATCAATTTCCGATATTTTAATTGTTTCATTTGTAGTTCAAATGTTTTCCTAAGCTCACCCAATTTCTGTGTTAAAGTTTAAAAAATATATCTAAAAATAATTAAAGGTGACACATATTTTTGTGTAATGAGAAAAGAAACACTCTTTAATGTCAATGCTCTCTCCAAATAAGTCAGTGTGACAGCATCAAAAAAACAAAAAAAAACAGTCCACTATTTTACAAGTGCAACTGTGTACCTAATATATGATGCTACACATATTTGTTAGATAATAGTCAGGGTGGCAAGAGACTCTTCAGCAGACTTTGAATATGGTGCAGGTGCAGATAATTGTTGCACATGGTTATTGAGGTGAGCAGCATGTGTGACCTCTGAACTGGCTGGTATCCTTCGCCCTGATAATGTGGGGTGAATGAGTTCGTGGTGAAACATAAACCGCTACCACACAGTGCTGCACTGGATCACGCCTTAACTCTACTATTAATACATTAAACAGCAGCATCTTATCTTGAGTGAACCTTTCGCTTCTCACACGACTGCGTCATTGTTTTACTGCCGACCTGAACCTTGACCGGAGCCAGACGATTCAAAGTAGGTTCCCAAGATCATTATGTCACTCAGGAGGCCAATTAACCTTAATGGTTCATTGTTCATTGTTCAGCTGCAACAAAGTTCATCTCCATCAATGTTGCTTTACGTTTTGTGGTTTATTTCTGTTTTGTTTTTTTCCCCAATCTTTAGAAAAGAAAACAGACCAAGCAGCTGCCAGCCCAGGTGAGTTGGTGTTTGTGTGCATCCAGAGCACTGCATACTTATTGGCTTCCCTGGTAAAAACATAAAAAAAGCAAAAAACACTGCAATGCCCATAAAAAATATTTACCCCCTTGTTTTACCGTTCTTATTGCTTTTACAATACAATCATAATTAACAAAATTTGCCTTTTTTGATTAAAAAGGGAAGAAAAAAAACTTTTATTGTCCAAGTAAAAACTGATTTCTATAAAATAATGAATATAAAATAAAAATACTTAACATAAAATAAGAGGATATTCATCCTCAAAACAGTTGTGTGTGATTATGCTACTGTAGTGTAATATAAAATGTATTAATTTGAAGGCTTTTTACTTCAAAAGATTTTCTTCAAAAATCAGGAATATTTCTTTGTAGCCATGTGATTTATATTTCTACACACAGTATTTCACAGAAGGTCTTTATTTTAGTTTGACCTCGTATGTAAAATGCAATTCCTTTAGTTTAAAGTTTAATGGAGTGGGACAGAAGTCAACTGGGAAAATGCTTTCAAGATAGCATTTATTATTCACATGGATTATTAAACCTTTTGACCTTTGGAAATGCTTCCTCTGCTGCAGTGGTGTGCTACGCTGCTGACCGCAATGAGCTGAGGGGTCGCGTCATCCAGTGGCTGCAGACCGAAGTCGTCCCTGACGGCTGGTTTGCCAAGGGATCCAACTTCTCTGAAATCCTCCTCAAATACTTCAAGGTGGGCTTTTTTTTGTGCACATCACTGGTCTTGCTCTGTTTGTTCAAGCGTCTCTCATACCCAGCCGTAATGTTTGCCTTTCTCCAACCTCCCGGATTGCGATTGCCGTCTCAGACTGGATATAATTATTTTTGCTACAGACCTTTCAAACGTGAGCACTGGTTATAATTCAGTGTAATGAGGACGTCTGTTCTGCAGAGGAGGTCTCACCCCCCCCTACTCCTCCCGCCTCTTAATTAACTGACTTAAATTACATTAAAGCTTAATAGCAGATGGCTCCTGGAAAAAACAAAAAGGATTTACTCTCTTATCTGGATTGGGTAAATCTTTTTAAAATTTGGTTGCTTTAATTGTGTTAACGGTGGCTGACTGGTGAAAAATGAGTCCCAGTGCCATTTTTGTAAAATTTTGAATTGAATTAAAACCTGATATTTACATCAATAGTCTAATTAGATACACATCTATTGTGATCTGACATTAAACTTTCAAAACTTACACTTTTTTTTGTTTTATCTGTCGTTTGGTTTACAGACATTAATTCTATTTGCTAAAAAGCAGAAAAATGATTGAAAGACTTTAAGTGACTTCAATTCATCATTTTCCATACATCTTCCTTGTATTTGGTACAATTGAATTTAAATTGTTTGACTTGGGTAGATGTCTTTGATATCCTTCTGTCACTGGAGTTTCCTCATGATGCTACCTGTTTTGTGAAGTGCACCAGTCCCTCCTGCAGCAAACACTCCTAAAACAAGATTCTTCCACCTCTGTGCTTCACTGTTTGTTTGGGATTCAAAGGCTAGCAAACTTCCCACTTTTTCCTTCAAATGTAAAAATGGTCACCGTTTCATCTGCACCAGACAGTCTCCCGAACTGAAGAACTTGACCCTGAGTGCATTTGCAAAATGTAATCTGACTTTGTACGTTGCTTTTGGAGTAAAGCCTTATTTATTACTGAGGAGCTTTTCAGCCCATGTCAATGCGTGACTTGTTTCTCTGTGCCTTTTCTTTTTATCCAAGTATTGATGCTGATGTTTCTTAACGAAATAATGTCATCTCTGCCTCACAGAACCTTTGATGGAACTTATGCTAATCTATCAGAGGCTTCCAAAGCCATGATTATCATCTGGGCTTTTCCGAATTGTTTAAAGGCGTAGTAATCTTTGTTTATGTAAATTAGTTACTTTCGAAATTTAATTAATAGAAATGGTTTTAGTAACACTCACTAACCTAAACAGGAAAAGGTTAATCGTATTTCATTTGGGACAGTAAGAAACGACAGCGTATGAAAATACCAGATTTTAGATGTTTATGTTCTGGTTATGTTGCCCTGCAGAAACAGGAAAGCAAAACCTTCTCTGTTGGCTGACAATGTCTTGGTGCAAAGATCACGTTTTATTCAAGTAATCGGTATTATTCAGAAAAAGCCTCAACCCACTCATCTTTAAGAAAATGAAAAGAGGCATGCTTTTACATAAGGCACCTGCTTTCAGGGGCTACATGCTCACTTCAAATCAGAATTACAGCACGAGTGCCTGAAAATGTTCAGAAATGGACACAAAGCGGCTCATCCCAGGTTGCTCCGGGCCACATGTAGCTCTTGATTGTCCCTTTCATCTGTTACATTCATTACATTCATCCGTGTTTCTGCAGTCGTACGACAATGGCGATTCTCAGCTTGACTCCTCCGAGCTGCTCAAATTCATCCAGCACAACGAGTCGGTTGGAGAGCTGCAGTCCTACGCAGACCAGGAGAGCAACAAGCTGCTCAGGTCAGTGGGCGTTTGTTGATTCGCACGCTTACATAAGTCTGTACGGTGAGGTCGGGTTGGCAGAAACAACACTTCTTTTTTCCAGGTGTTGCCAAATATCCGCTCTCGTAGTGGTACTCTGAGCTAGATTGTGTTTGCCGTGGTGCTAGTTTGAGAAAGCTTGATGAAACCTGTCAGAACCGGAGCGAACAGCACAGAAGGCCACATGTAGTCACTTACTGAGGCGTCAGCATCTGTACGCTGCACAATAAAAGCCTTCTCATCTAAAGTGCCTTGCAGCATGATGTACTCCTCTTAAGCTGTTTCACATTTTGTCTTATTACTACAAACTGCTCTGGGTTTGATTGATTAGGTTGCATAACAATAACATTGGCTGCAAAACACAGACAGTGCAAGGCTGAGAAGCACAGCTGCAGAAAGCTTCTTTAAGTCATGAACTGGAAACTGCTGGAGCAACTGTGTTAGTGAGAAACAAAGGGAAGATAAATAAAGCAAACAAGAGTAACCTTCCAGCAGGAGTAAAACTCTAAACATGAAGGCAAACCCACAAAGAATGATTTAGAGAACATTCATGTCGGGATGGTCCAGTCAAAGTCCAGACCTAAATGCAGGATTAGCTGAGAATCTGCAGCACAGCTTAAAAATATGCTTATAGAAACTCTTCAGTCATTGTGCCTGATTTTTTTTTTTTTTTTTTTTTTGGAAATTCGATTTAGAAACAAACCTCAAATGATCTGTATGTAATTACAACAAAATGTGTTTATACAAAGTGTTGATTCAGTTAAAGAAGCAGACGACTGTTTTAAGAGTAAATTATGCACAGATTGCTGGTTTATTAACAACGTGATTTCTTCTGGTCGTTTGTTTCACTGTATTTTATCTGGGCTTTTCAGAGTAAAGGAGTCTGAATATTAACACCCACTAAACCTATCAGATTTCTTAATTGTTTAAAAAAATAAAATCATAGACAAGTTTCTATCATTTCACAACTCTGTACTTGTTGCTGATCCATCACATAAATCCCAATAAAACATAAACATTTGTGGTGGTAATATAATAACACTTTTGCTAAATACTATAATTACATTTTCACATTTCTTATTTTCCCAGGGCTCTGTTGTTATGCGTCTGTGAGAGCTAATATTATGTTAATATTTGCGTGCTTGTTTGTTTCTCATACAGGAGCCTTTGCATCGACGCCCTCATTGAGCTCTCTGATGAGAACGCTGACTGGAAGCTGAACTTTGATGAGTTCCTCAACTGTCTGAAGCCTGGTTTCAACCCACCAGAGAAGAGTGAGCTAAAAGAGATTCTTTAAAAAAAACAAAAAAAAAAACATAAAGCTACACTGAATCCCCGAAGATTCCAAAAATAACTCTGAAAATAAGCCCTCCAGTGCGTGTTTTCTTTTCCTCAAGAATCTGGAATGCCGTCTGCTCGGTCAGTCATCTGGTGCGGATGTATGTGGGATAAAGTTCACAGGAAGCGGAGGCATTACTCAGTCAGCATGGAGGGAGCACTGATCCCTGTGGCTACTTCAGATTCAAGGGCAAACGCACGCAAACATATTTTGGCTCGCTGACAAGCATTTTAAAACTCCGGCTTCTGCTCACGCTCACACTGATGAAAGGAGTTCTGTAGGTTTTTGGATCCGCTTTTGCTTTATATCCTGTGATAATCATGTCACTAAACTTTATGGCCTGCATATTTAGCCACCAAATCTGCTGACCACTCATGACTAAGCTAAAATTTGATTCTGCAGCAAGGTTGCGAGATGACACGGCATCCTAAAACGCTGACAAGTCGTGTTTGTCGAAGCTGATATCTGTAATGCCTTTTTTTTTTTTGCTATCCCTCTGCAGCCGTTCACAATCTGTACTCGTGGCTCATCGCTCCGTGCATTATTTTTTTTTTTGCAGAATGCGCCCTGGAAGACGAGACATTCGAGGACGGGGCAGAGACCCAGGTTGAATGCAACCGCTGCGTCTGCGCGTGCGGCAACTGGGTCTGCACCGCGATGACCTGCGGCGGTAATGATCTGATTTGCTGCTAAGAATCGTTGGAGCGATTCAAGGTATCCGCTTTACCTAACACATGCCTCTTGACCTTTTCTGTTTTATCTGTCCAGACAAACAGGCGGCAGTGGGTGAGTCAGCAGATGCTGAAGCAGAAATGACGGAGGAGGAGTGGAACCTCCGCGTGGCTGAGCTCAACAAACACCAGGTTTGTATCTCCAATGTGGAAATCGCTCTTTGACTGATAACGTATATGAGTCAGATGAGCGACAATGTTTATCAAAATTGCAAGTCGTCTCTGGAACAAAATGATCTCCATTACTTGGGGTTTTTTTTTTTTCTTTTTTTTCACCCAATGTTGTTTTGACTGTCCTTCAAAAACGAGCTGCTCACAGAACCAGACTAAAAGTGTGCAAATATGCCTTCTGTGAACTCTGAACTTGGTGTGTGTCTGGACAAAGAACATAGGAATCCAAACCCTCCGCTGGCACAAAATAGATGAAGTGACCCTGACACACTGGTGAGGCGGTGAATTTCACTATCAGTAGCTTTATCACCACAGGTATATCAAGATAAATCAAACACTTGGGGGGAAAAAAAGCGATGCTACCTCAATTAGAGCAATAAAACTGGGTCATATATATGAAACAGATAACAGACAGCAGATAAAAATCATCCTTAGCCTTTCTTTTTCTCCTGTGGCCTTCTGATGTTTTGCGTAACAATCTATGCTAAACTACACTTAACTAATTCCATGTTAATGTTATTCAGCTGGGTTGGTGGTGTGTGTGCTTACTTGCATGTGTAAATCATCTTCTGATTCTCAAAAGGTGCCTCCGGCGATCTGACTGGAGGCATTTGCTGAGTCAGCTGGGTCGTGTGCTCTGTACCCTACAGAGGAACGATTTGCAAGGCCACAGCAAGCAGATGTCACTCTGAGGGAATCATTTCTGACAGAGGGACTCACCTTTCAAACATAATCGTGTTTCCAAAAAAGTTGTAGAGCAGTGGTAAATGAATGCCGTAGAGCCCTGACAGAGGCAGGTTTTGTCTTTGTGTGACCTTCTTTTCTTTTTTTTTTTTACTGATTCCAATGAAAAATTGTTCTGTTTTATGATTTCAAGTTTTAACAGTTGGACTAAATTTACTAAGTAGCACACGTTACCTTTTGTCTATGTAGATGTCAAAGAAAGTTTGATATTGCAAATAGCTCATGTCTTCTCCAAACTAGAGTTGTGTGATTGACCACATTAGTTGCTCCAAAAACCTACAGAACCCCTTTCAATCAAAAGGGACTGTAAACGGTTTCAAATGGGACACAATTAAGTGTCCCAATGAGCCCATTATTCTACCTAAAAATGTAGCCCCGATTTATTATGGCATCCCTGCCCGTGATGAATGGATAAAAACTGCATTATGAGAGAATAAATTGAATCTGTCTTCACAGATCTACCCACCTCAATTTTTGTTTTTGTCTCTCTTGTTATTTTTGTCTTTAAACGCAGGAAACGGTTGAGAAGATGAAGGCCAGCACAAAAGAGGTCTGAGTGAGGACACTTAAAAAAAAAAGAAGAGGATGCGTGCCATCGCCCTTCTTTAATACTTGACTTCCCTCGCGAACAAGTTTTATCTAACTGACTTTTTTTATGTTTCCCCGATATGTTAATTATTCTACATTTTTGCGGTGTTTAAGTGTTTGCTGTGTCTGTTTGTTTCAAGGGCATTCTGAATGGAAACAGATCGCCTTTTGCTCAATGCTGTTACGTTCAACTGTATTACTGCGCCCCAACACTAGTCCCAGGGCTTTTTTTTTTCTTTTACTACTATCTTTATATATTTTTTACATTTACTACAAAAGAAAGAAGTAGCAGCTGTTTTAGGGATTTATATGTTTGTGCTATTGAAGGTGGTAAAGGTAGGAACTTAAACTTGTTGAAATGAGGGCACCTGGTTTAAGGGTTTTTAAGAAGGTAAAGGCTACTTGCGACTTTGTTGCCGTAGACAGTGGCCACCGCTACAACCATTGCACTTCTTTCTTTCCTCCGATCTTCCCTTAGTTTACTAAAAAGCAGAAGTACTGTATGTGTAACTTTATGCTTTCATTATAGTTTTTCAGCAAAAAAAAAAAAAAAAAGAAAAAGGGAAGCTTTGGAGTGCAATGTGTTATTGGCTTGTGTTGAAACCCACCCTGTATTACCATGTGATTTTTTTATTATTTTTTATTATTATTATTTTTTTGTTGCTTGAACATTTTTTTTTATTTTGCGACGAGCTGCACCTCAAGGAGACCTGATCTGAGTGTTACATGGTGAGAACTGAAACCAAAGCCGTGAAGAAGTGTTTTGATGAATGATGTACAAAGTTATCCAGGTAAAACGTTACTCTGGACCCAGCAACAACACTATACCTGTGCTTTCAAAATCACTAACAGAAGGACTAGCCTCAGCTGAAGTAGCATAGACGTACTAGTTATCTGGGTGCAAATAAACTGTGTGAGTGCGTGAGTGTGTGTTGTGACCTTGGAGTAGTTGGTTTTATTTTATGTGTTCATTTGTATCTAAATTGAGGTGTCGACCAATACACACGAGTGCCTTAGACCTGCAAACAGCATCAGCCTCTAAAAAGAATGAGAGTGGGTGCTGCTTAAGTTTAGCAGTAAACCACTGCTTTGTAACTCTGTCTGATAGACGATTGTGTGAATGTTGCATTATTAGGTGTGAGCTACATCTTTCTATTCCACAAAAAATGCAGACTGTAAGGAATGTATGCCAATAAAGCCCTTACACCACAACACTACTTTCTCTGTTTGTTTTGAGCTTTGCCAGAAGAAAAAAGAAAAGAAAATAAATGAATAAATATTGCTTGAATTAAATGAATAGCTTAGTGTGTGCCTTACACAAGTATTCATTCCCTTTAAACTTTTTCATGTTAGGACCACACATTTCACTCTTTTATCGGATTCTTTGGTACAAACATATATAACTTGGTGCACAATACAAAATCTGAGGCATATATTTCTATTCAACCCCAAAAATGACACCTTGCGACCACAACCAACTGCCTTCAGAAGTCTATTTTGTCACATAAAGCACTGTTAAGGCATTATCTGGAAATAGAGTAAGTAAATACACCAAAACATGATAATCACCTAAACCAGGGGTCATCAGTCTATTGCTCCATAACTTCCTCTTTTGGCTGAGTCCAGAGTAGCAGTTAAGAAACTTGACCAATAGTCTTATATAATATGCATTGACTTTTTACATAATCTGTAAAAAGTGAAAGGTCTTCTACCTGAATTTCTTAATTAAATGAGTGATGTTGATTATTCTTCCATTTTAATTCAGGCTGGAAGTGATGTGCTCTATTTCTAAAACTTAGCATCACTATATTAATGCAATATCAGCAACCTGTGTACACACACATACACACTGTGAAAAATTGTGATGGCAGCATCATGGATAGGGGAAAACAAAGCAAAATAGACCAATTTGTTCTTGACAAATTACCCTCCCCTTTATTACTATTTTATTATGTATGCATACGTATATATATATATTTTTTTATTCTTCTTCTTTTCTGCGACAATATTAAGACTTAATTTGGACTAAATTATCTTATACTTGTTTCTCGTCTGCATGTCACATCTGCAGAGCATTGCATAATGCAACAGAAGAAAGGAGTTGCATAATGACTGTAGGGTTTGCCCCCC
This sequence comes from Poecilia formosa, assembly GCF_000485575.1. Taxonomy (NCBI): domain Eukaryota; kingdom Metazoa; phylum Chordata; class Actinopteri; order Cyprinodontiformes; family Poeciliidae; genus Poecilia; species Poecilia formosa. Next base: position 153,902 of record NW_006800489.1, on the reverse strand, counting down.
CAGGCATGATGGATCATCAACCAGCATTGTTCCACTGTTACAACACCTAAAAACCTCTTCACCGTTGTAACACACCCTGGCGTGATTTTGCGTAGCTGTGATTTATCAAAATTGAGCAGTAAATCTGGAAAACTTATAAAACTACTCCATTACTTTTACAATGTGACAGCCAAGAACAGTAACCAACCAGCGTTTCAGTGGGTGGGGTTTATGTCAGTAATCAACCAATCGTAAAACGTGGAAGTAAAACCTCAGTGAATGAAAGGCAGTATTGTAGCAGGGTTGCATTGAAAGTAGTTAAATGTTGGCTACAGAAGCTAGTTGTGTTAAGAGTAGCCCATGTTTAGTCAGGAATGCCTTTTTCGTTTTTTAAAGTACAAAACTTTAGGAGCTAACTCCAATTTTGAGGGAAGAGTTTAGGAAAATAAGAAAAATAACCAAAATGGAGAGTCAAGAAGGAGCAGCAGCAGCAGCAGCAGCAGCAGCGGCAGCAACCAGAGACTGTGTGCTTGACTTTTCACGTCTCAGTTTAAATACTTTCAACGTTAACAATGTCAGCGAGGATAGACAGAGGGACACCAGGCAGCTCTTCCTAAACTACAACCGACTATCCTGGCTGCCTTCGTCGGTCAGCCTATTCTACAACCTGGAGTTTTTGGACATTAGCAACAACGGGCTGACGGCCATCTGTGAGGGCATCACCAGACTCACCAAGCTAAAAACCCTCTTAGCCAAGAACAACCGCCTGGACGAGTTCTCTCTGCCCAAGGAGTTCGGCTCTCTGCAGCTGGAAGTGTTGAACTTTAGTGGGAACCGCTTCCAGGAGATCCCGCTCCAGTGTACCAAACTGTTGCGCCTGCAGTCGCTTTCTATCGGCGGAAACAGGCTGAAAAGTATTCCTGCAGAAATAGAATATTTAACCAGGTAGGTAAATCAGTCAGCTAGCTGTAACATTTTTGTTTGCTTTACAAAGTACTCGTTTATGTAAGCTTTTTTTTTTTTTTTTGTAAATGCAATCGATCATATGGCAGTATCGGTGTACTGCAGCCTGTATTTGAGCTGTTCAAACTCTGGTTTCTTCCCAAAATGCAGAGATTGTGTAATCAGTTTAAGTCAGATTAATTTGTAACAGAACTACAGAACTACTGTTGCTATGGTGACCATTATTCTAAAGGCCTATTGCGCTGATTGACCTGCTAGCAAGAAATTCCGTTTTATATGCAAAATGTTCAAATGAATTTCATGTGGTTTTTGGTCAATCTTGCTTTAAAAAGTTGTTAAAGTCATATATCTGGAATATATAAATTAATCAGCAAAGTATTTGAATTCTGTATACACACACATAATGGGGCAAATGTTTGGAAGTAAGATCAGCTTTGCACAAAAAAATAATTATACAGAACACATTTTTACAATTAATGTCAAGTTTTTATATTTCTTAGGCAGTATGGCACATTATGTTTTTTTTCTTTTGTTTTTTTTTACTTTTGCACTGAAGTTATGGACTTCTGCAAGTCTTCTCACCTCTTAAACTATGCCCTTATTTTCTTTTCTCAGCAGTTCTGAAACCCAATGCTGCTTTGAAACTAGCAAAACGCCAACATATTTGAATGCTTTTCTCCAAAGAAAGGGATTGTATGTGCTTTTTTTTCTCCAACAATAACATCTGGTGTTTAGGTAAATAAATATAAAGGACTATAACACAAAAGAAGCTGTTTTT